>NC_056743.1:816109447-816202734 GCF_019279795.1 Protopterus annectens
GACGATATGGTTATGTAGAGACCTAGCCCATCTCTTCACCACAGTTGAAAGGGAGCTAGAAAATTATTTTATCATGTTTTCTGACTGGCTACAGAAAGTGCTCCTGCTCATAGACACAAAGAAAAGAAAAGATTTGTTGTTTTGGAACCTACAATAAATGTATGATGTCACTCCCAGACTGGCCCTTCCTGTACAATACCAATTACAAACTAGGGATCACAAAGCCCTTTGTGAGTCTAGCTATTTGATTTAACCAACATTTAAAATGTCAGTATCACATTAATGTAACAATAGCCAAAATGAACAAACTCTTCTTCACAACAAATTTTCCTTCTCTCTCTCAAGAAAATGTAGATTTGCAGCACAACTTGAATATGCCACCTGTATCATTACTGTACTATCAGAGAAAAAACATTCAACTCTAAAAGCAATTGCCAACCATACTTGCAGGTTATTTTCCTATCCTTCCAAAGAAGAATACCACAGCCTTACTGTAGCCAAAACAGAATGGCTGCCTGTAGAACCAAAATCTCCTTTATTAGTAGAATGGTTTGAGTTCATACTGTTAAATTGGAGTCATTTCCCTTGCCTAGCTGACTAGATCCCAGATCCTAAAACGTTCAGCTCCTAGCACAGCTAGAAAATGCCCTCCCTCCCTGTCATCAAAGCAGCATCAGTGAAGAAGTTATCAACTTTAGTGACAATTATCAATGATGTCTTCAAGTTTATTGCCATGTACCTCAAATAGGAACACCAGTGCCTTAGTCCTACTAAAGCAAAATGATTACATGCAGTGCAGAAGTCATTTTTACTTATAGATTCCCTTGTTTTCAAACTGTTATAACTGCTTCTTTTTTGCTAAGAAGCACACTTTAGATGGTAGAATGTGTGTGTGTGTGTGTGTGTGTGTGTGTGTGTGTGTGTGTGTGTGTGTGTGTGTGTGTGTACATACACAATTATGTTATTGTTTATTGAATGCCCATTTCATCAACCATCAAATGATTCATCACTTTACATTAAATCACATTCTGTCGAAACTCTAGAATGGGCTTTAACATGGGTTGTGCGGGGCATGCACTACAGCCATATATATTGTGTGTGTGTGTGTGTGTGTGTATGTATATATATATATATATATATATATATATATATATATATATATATATACACACATACACACACATACACACACCATGTTTTGCATCATTGTACACTGACACTTGAGAATGATGCAGCATTTCTGCAAGAATAGGTGTTTTGCACAAAGCTTAGTGCATGTTGTCAGAGTAATTTGTATTGTCTATATACCAAATTGTTGAGCAAGGGTGATGTCATTGTAGCAAGTTTTGTTTGTGTGTTGCGGTGCTCTAAACAGACCAATCAATTATTCATACTGGCTCCAGCTAGAGCATTTTTTATGAATTGTTAGAAGTGAATTTTGATGCAGCTTTTTAATCCCATTCTGTTGTATAGCAAATGTGGTGAAGGAGGCATGCTGTGGGTAGTTGGAGAATTAATAATACAGTGGTACATGATTACAAAAAGATTGGTGGTTTGTACATGGTATGTTAACATAAATATTATATATGGCTAAAGTGAGAGACTCCGTCACCATGCTTATAGGACTTGTTTGAGAAGAGATTCCTTAAGGGGAAGACTGTTATTGGATAATGGTGGTTTTCATACCTCTCATCTGGCCCTGAGTTTTGTTGAATGTCCCTGGTTTTGTTGCATATTTTTGCCGTGTCCCTTGTAAAAGTTTCAAGTTTCTGGTAAATTCTTTAGCATTGCAGTCAGTCAGTAAAGCTGACATTACAGTTTCCTGTTTATTGCACAGAAAATGTGTGTTGTTGCATACTGCTAACTTTTTAAGCGGATTAAAGTAATACTTCAACATTGTCCCTTCTTTTGAGCATTTTTTCACCATTATTTTTGGCTGTATCCAGAATTCTTGAGCAATATGTGCTTCTTTTTAGGAGAACCTTATTTGTGACTAACATAACTCTGTGGCGAGACAGATTCGTATCCCAAAGGCTACCTCGTCTGTGGAATACATTTTCCATCTTCATAAAATGAAGCCCATCCCTCATTCTCTTCAAAAAGAATGTGGGTAAATGTATGGGGAACCATAAGTTCATTCCTGGGGTGCTGCCCATGTCTGTTATGGACAGAGGCAGTCTGTAAAATAACTCGGGGCCTTAACACCCAAAGACCCACTACCCTGGTACTACCCCATCCCAAGGTATAATATTGTCTTATCCTGGGTGTTATTGCTTGGCTTGTAAAGACTCTTGTGCCATTAGCCTAGTAATCACCTATGAATCTGAGTCATTTTGAGTGAGGCATCAGTGACAGTTTCACTTCAACTCAAGCCATTTATTTCCATGTGGAAATAGGACTGTTGTGCACGGAAGCTTAGTTGTTTCAGTGAGTGGTAGTCAGATGACTGTCCAGTGATGTGGTATTTGCTGCTTGGACTAAGTTGGAGGTGTTGGTAGGTCAAATCTGGGTAGTCAAGAGGAGTCTGTATTTTTTGTTGTGACATCAGCACTCTTGTTCCCCAGAGGTGAGAGCGAGCACTGATAAAAAGAGATCTGTTAGTGGTTAAGAACCCAGACATTTGTTTTTCTTTGAAAAGCCTTGTTAGATTCCTGGGTGTTGCAAGACTTGTACATTTTCTTTCTTGGGTTTTGGGGTGGGAGGGTGTTGTTAATACATGATTAGTCAATAATCAGAGGGTGACCAAGGCTCTCTGAATTACATAAGTGTAATGTGGATACTTTATGCTTATTCAGCTGAAGTAGCCTAAGAGGTGATATAGAAAATGAACTTGTGCTAATATTGTCCTAGTCAAGACCTTGCTGTCTTCTCAGAGAAAGGGAAGCAACCACATATTGAGCATTGGGGTATCTATACTAAGGAGAGGGAGGACTGGTCACTTATGTCGATCCTCAATGTCATGAACTTTTTCCCTTCATAGTTGAGGGGGTGCTGCTTTGGTCCCGAAGTTTTGGAATGTAGGTTCTCTAAATGGGTAGCTAACAGTCAGTAGGTCTCTGCCTATTTACTGAATAGCTTGCCTGCCTCTATTTTTTTTCCATTTGTTGGAGAGAGAAAACAAGCTGTGGTGGCATAACTCTTGGTGCTGTAGCTTTATTTTGTTTTAATACATTGGTTGAGAGACCAGTCGATCAAATACTTAGAGGAGGAGGAAATGGGGAAGTTGGTTTATTCATATGGGTAGCATGTCCACAAAGCAAACAGCACCAGAATTACCCATTCTAAAGACTTAAAGCTTGCCTGTGATAAAAATAAGACCTGCTGGAGAGATAGGTATGTATTCCAGAGACTGCCCTGTCTATGGAACAGGCTCCCTATCCATGTGAAGCAGAGTTCCTCCCTAACCTAATTGAAGTGCAACTTGGACAATTGGATGGCAAACCGTAAATCCATCCCTGGTTTGGCACCTATGTCTCTAATGGACATGGGTAACCTGTAAATGGTTCATCTCCAAGGCCCATGCTTACATTTATCAAAGGTATCAGAACTTGTCAGAGACTTGGGATGCATGGCTAGGCTTAAAAAGGCCCTTGTGGTCATTAGCCTAGTAAACAGCTATGAACCTATATATATATATATATATATATATATATATATATATATATATATATGTGGTGGTGCAGTGGTAGCGTTGTTGCCTCACAGCAAGAGGTTCTCCCATTCGATTCTCGGCTGGGGTGCGGGGAGTGCCCTCTATGTGGAGTCTGCATATCCTCCTCATGGTTGGGTGGCATTCGAAAGACATGCATAAATGGGCGTGCCTTCATTGAAGGTTGGACATCGAGCTGGCATCTTGGCGTTCGTGAAAATCTACTGCCAATCATTAGCGGGCCGGAGTTCCACTGTGGCCTCCTTGAGCCATTCACTTTAATTTTTATTATCCACTGCCATCTTTATTAAGCCTCACCCACCACTCTTAATGGTCTAAACGTAACTCCAAAATTCATGATCCTCCTGGTTCCAACATTCAATTTCCTAGCCAAAATACTCTATTACTCCATGTCCACCTATTAAGCCATTGGTCTTTTTTCACTTACTAAAACCCTTTCTGCTCCTCTGCATTTGCTCTTTTAAGGTGGTCACCCTACATCTTAAAGATTACTAACCTCCTTAAATTTGAAGCAACACCACCTGTGGGCATTGACCTTCCATCGGTCCGCAAAGAATATCTCTGAGCTGTTAATTCCGAGTATTCCCATCTTTAAGAGTCTGTCTACTCAAATACACAATGCACTTGTAATACTGGTAAGTTATGGCTCCTCTTTGCCTTAATTACTCCCTTTTGATAATAGAATCCATAAACCCTTAATTCACACCTTTAATATATGTAACTTTACATCTTGTAACCCTTCTTCCCAAACAGCCTTAAGCTGCACTATTGTTCTAAGTCTAGCACATTATCCATAGTCTCCCCTTCTCTGAGCGTACAACTCAAATGCCATGCTCACTGATTCCCCAACAAGTGACTCCATAGGTATGTTATCAAGGCGCAATCTCTCCTCATTAACTGAATGAAACTGTAGCTTTCCAAGGAAGGGGTGCCAGGTGCACTAAAACCACACTTGCAAAACCTATGATATTTCATCCAGAGTCAAGGGGTAGATATAGTAGGTGCTATTATTACAGGTTTATTAAACTTGTGAACCTTAAAATGTGAGCACGTCTGACTTCATATGTGCCATATATTACAGAAAACAGTGCACGACAGATCTAGTAAACAACAAAAGAATTGGAGTATTTTAATATCTTATAGTTTCCACAATGTTTTAGTTTTGCTCTGCTTCACAGCAAATGAACAGCCTAGTTACACTTAAGTTCTCCTACACTATCCTGTATCTTTATACAAAATTAACTAGGATGCAATGCTAAATTAATCTGGAGAATAGAATCTATTAGCAGCATGCTTCTAACATAGGCATTCGGTTATAAGCATTTTACAGCTCCTTCAGATTCAGAGCAAACAAATGTGCAGGTAACATCACTGGAACGGAATCATTTGTGTGTTACGATTATTATGTATCCATGTGTGAATGGGTGTATCAGATATGCATGTACACTTTAAATTTTTATTCAACAGTGTCGCTCATCTGGTCAGGATAAAACAGACAAACATTTGTGGGTTCAGTTCAAGCAGCTTTACTACACACAAACATCAGAAATTAGGCTTTGTAACTTAAACTTAAATAAACTTATAAACAGACTGACTACCACACACATCCATGTATACAGCTCAGCAAGCTCCTGCCTGGTGCCCTGCAGAGCTCTACAGCAGTAGAGAGACAGTCCAGTTTTCAGGTTAGTGCTGAATTCAGGGCTGTGTTAAAAGTTTCGGTGTTTGCCCATACCTTACTTGGATAGAAGAAAGTTTCTCTGTTCACTGTGAGAGAGGGAGCTGTGAGCAGTCTATCTGTCCCTGGAGGAGTGGTTTCAGGCCAGAAATTAGTAGTTTATTGGCCATTTTGCCGGGTAGCTAGGGTATAAGTTTTCCCGGCTCCACAAAGTCTACTCTTTAATTTTTCCCTTGTAACTAGACAAACTTTAACTTAAGCACTCAAACCACTCAGTTCTCATCCCGGCACTTGCTCAAAACTCATAGCAAGCACTAATAAACCTTAGCACTAGACCCCCCTATACTGTAGAGAAGGACAAGGCTCTCTATTCGACCTTACCAGCCAATCAGTAAAACAATTCACTGTACCTATCCAGGCATGTCCAAAGGGCAGTTTCAGGTGTACTCTCCAGTCCAACTGGTGAATCTGGGCATTTTGAGGCAATGTTACAATTGCCTCATGTATACAGACAACCCTCTCCTCCTTCCACCAAACACTAATGCATGCGAGAGATGCAATTATACAGCCAAACTGGACGCTAAATTCTCTCAACCCAAGACTGGACCAGGCAGAGGAGAAGGGAATTACTTGCATCACACCACCAATCTCACATAGACCTATGAAACCAGCACCGGCAAAAAACACACAAATACACAAAAACATACTCAGAGGCTCTAAATAAAAATCTGCAAAAGCAACAGAGACTTCCAAAGCAGACATCCAAACAACCTCCACCCCCCAACACAAACCATGAAACACATACTTCACAAAACCAGTGTGCCACACAATCACAGCCCTTAAGGCAAAATAACATACCAAACACACTAGTAATAGGTGACTCTATAGTCAGGCACACTGACGTCCCACTCACTAGGGTGAAGAAGGAGAAGGTTACTGTTAGCTGCCTGTCGGGTGCCAGGATCCACCACATAACACAGTCACTCAGGTCACTCCAGAACAAGTACAAATATGACTCTGTCATAGTCCATGTTGGTGTGAATGACCTGAGCCATACCTCCCTGGAATACATGAAAAGAGACATGGAGGAGCTCTCTGATCACGTAGCCCAGGCTGGTATGACCCTGAGTAGCATCCTGCCCTCACCAAGAATGATACCACAGTATAGAGAAAAAAATTATCAACTTCAACAATTGGCTAAGCATCTGGTGTCATTCAAAGGGGATCCAGTGTCTGTCAGCCTGGGATGACATGCTCGACAAGCCACGGTGCTTCACTAGAGATGGCTTGCATCTGCCACCCTTAGGCTTTTGAATAATGGCCAAGGCTCTTGCCACCCCCATAGTGCCTTTTTTAGGGAAGGTTCAAAAGACAAACCCACCGCCGTAAATAGCACAAGTAACAAAAAAACTGAGGGTAATGCTACTCAATGCCATAAGTCTAAACCTCAAAATGCACGCACTCGAGGCACTCCTCAGTATGGAGAAAATCGATATATGTGCAGTAACAGAAACCTGGTTTAAGGCTCCAGAGAGCACCCCAGCACTACCAGGCTACAATTCATACCATACATTTCAGCCACAAAACCTGGACCGAAATACAAAAGGCAGGGGGGTATCCATATTCATCAAGGATGCCTACACCTCTAGGTTATTGGCACAGCGTGATGCTTCAGAGCTCATCAACGTGCAACTAACAACGGGCAAACCTGCTATTTAAATTATAGCTTGCTACAGATCACCCACCATGTCCCAGGACCCCCACTCCGTATTTCTGGAAACAGTGGGAAACATAAAGGTCCTACCAAACACCCTGATATTGGGTGATTTCAATTACCCAAACATTAACTGGGAGAACTACTCATGTACAAACTCCCTTGCCCAACATTTCCTAGAATTTATACACTCAAATGCCCTGGATCAATTGGTCAACACCCCCACCAGAGGTAACAACATATTGGACCTGGTCATCACCAAAATGGGCGACCGGTCTTCCACACTGGAGGTCAACCCCTCACTGGTTAGATGTGACCATAAACTAAACACTCTGGATATCAACATCCCATCACCACTCCACGTCAAAGAAACCACAGAGAAAAAATTTTCAAAAGCAAACTTCACATTACTTAAGACCGAGGTGGGAAGTTTCAAAGCCCCCATGCTAAAGGATAATGCTGTCCAAGCTGTAAAATCATTTAATGATTCACTCTATGGGCACCTACAAGAATGCATGGATCATGCTATCACAAACAAAACCAAGACTCACTCCTCCAAGAAAAGGAAACCAGTCTGGTGGACCCCTGCCATAAACAAGCTACACAATAGGAGGAGGAAACTAGTACAGAAGAGTAAAATCCCAAGAAGGGAAGACAACCCTGATCAGTATCAGCAAGAAACTACGTTCCCTCATAAAATCGTCCAAGGCTAGCTTCGAAAGAAAAATTGCCATAGAATCCAAAGATAACCACAAGGCATTCTTTAGCTATGTCAAGAATCTAAGTGGCAATTCTCAGATATGCTTGGAGTTAGTGCACAATGGCACAAAATACACTGAACCGACCAATACAGCCAACATCTTGGCAGACAGGTTCAATGCAAACTTCACCCCCCTCTCACCCCCAAAAGGGCTCATGACTATACCAGAAGAATGTAGTGCCCCTGACATCACAGACACTCAGGTTAAAACAGCCCTCTCCAAAGCCAAAAACACAGCATCAATGGGACCGGACGGTGTCCCAGGCTACATCCTACAAGAGGTCAAAGATAAATAACCCCTCACCTAAACACACCGTTTAAACTCAGCCTCTCCACAGTCCATGTGCCCAGAGAGTGGTGCACAGCAACGGTTATTCCGCTCCACAAAGGTGGAGCCACAACGGACCTCAGGAACTATCTCCCTATAAGCCTGACTAGCTTGGTCTGCAAAGCTATGGAGCGCATCATCATGGATTTCATTAACAGAGACATTGAAAACCTCCAAACACTGGACCCTACACAGTTCAGCTTTGTTAATGGCAGATCATGCCTCCTAAACGTGGTGGACTTCTTTGAGACGGTTACTAAGGCTATAGACAAGGGAAAGGTGGTCAACACAGCTTACCTAGACCTCGCAAAGGCCTTCAACACCATTCCCCACTCAGGTATTATAGACAAGCTCACCAGCCTGAACATAAACCCCTACGTCATGAGATGGGTTGCAAATTGACTCACGGACAGAACACACATGGTAAGAGTTGCGGGAGCTAGGTCTGACTCTAAATTGGTTACAAGTGGCATTCCCCAGGGCTCAGTCCTAGGACCCCTCCTGTTCGGCATATATTTCTCAGAGGTACTGGCAAGTACAGGAGGACTATGGCTGACCAAGTTCGCAGACGTCTGCAAACTAGGGGCTATAACTGACTCTCCGGCTGACAGACATCCTCCAAAAGGGTCTCACTGAGACAGATACCTGGTGTCAAAACCATGGCCTCAAGCTAAACGCCAAAAAGTGCAAATTCTTCCCCTCTGGAAAAAACAAAGTACTCACAAATTACCACATAGGTGGTAGCCCCCTAAATATGGAAGATGTAATAAGGGATCTGGGGACCCAAGCAGACAGTAACCATTCCTTTGATAATCACATTGCCAAAGTGGTTAGAAAATCCTTCTATGTGGCCCACCTAATCACAAAAGGGTTTGCATCCAGCTCGAAAGAGGTCATTGGGCCCCTCTATGCATCACTCATCAGATCCATCATAGAGTACAATGCCCCATTTGGGATGCACCTTACACGACACCTGGAACAACTGGAAAGGCCACAATAGTACTTCACCAAGAGGATCACTGGCCTCAAGCAGATGCCCTATGCAGCTCGACTGAAGAAACTCCAGCTGTACTCGGTTACATACCACCTACTCAGAGGTGATCTCTGCCTGACATACAAGGCCATGTCTAACCCAGAATTGATGGACATGCCCCACCTAAAGAAAACCATATCTCCTCGAGCCACACACTCTAAACCTCACCACAATAAACAGGACGTGCTGGAGGGATAGATTCCTGTCCCAGAGACTTCACCATGCTCTGGATCAAGATTCCAATCTACATTAGGCAGAGCTCCTCACTAACCCTCTTCAAGAGATACCTTGACGACTGAATGGGAAACAGAAAGTTTACCCCAGGGATCACTTCAATGGCTCTGCCGGACAGAGGCATAGGGAACTAATCTAAGGGGGCGGCAGAAGCCAACACATTCCGGCTAGACTTATAAATGCCATCGGGCAGATAGCCTAGTACCTACCTGTGAACATTCTGGCTGTTCTCTCAAAATGGCACTGCTTCATGCACTTGCTCACTATTTATATGCATGGGCTTACATCTGGAAATGCTTCTTAAAGTATATACAATCGCTCTGATCTACATCCTCCCTCTTTGATAAACAGTCCATATACTAAATGACAGTATTCAGTGACATGCAATTTACAGAAATGATCTTTGGACATGCAATTATACAAAACTACTACTTTGACATGCTATCATACAAAATCAGACACATAAGACAAATATGTCCAGGTTGCTGTGTATTTTACACAAGGTCTGGAAATACAACCTGATCATGTAACATAAAAGTCAGAACTGTATCTAGTAATGGGGACTGTCAAGGAATGTTCAACTTTGGGGACCTCTGGAACATCATCAGGATCGGGAACGGATAATGGGACATGTTCTTCAGTATGAAGATTGTTAGGGTTGCTCTGAAATCTAGACTCTATATCACAAGTACGATGCTGCAATATCGTTTCTGATACAGGAAGATGTCTGAGGTTTCTCCTGTATTCTATACCCTCAGATTCCAATTAGCAGTATCTCAGCTCGGCACATATACTTCTCACTTGACCAATTTGATCAAACCCTTTCACTGTTTGCATCCTCACTGTCTCTCCTTTTCACGGACTAAGAAATCTGCTCATTTTATCACAGCTGGACTTTTGAGAACGCTTCTTAAAAAGTTGGGCTTTGATTGCTCTGTTGCTTTTAGCATTAGGCATCAACAAACTAAAACTAATAGGCAAGGTTGTTCTGGTTTGCCTAGACAGAAGTCTCTGAGCAGGTTAGCCAAGTGGATTGTCAAGGGGAATATTTCTGAGACTGAGTAAATTCAAAAAGATATCTGTATTATCATGCTTTGACCTCTCTAGTAATTGCTCTGCACTCTGTACTGCATGTTCAGCAAGGCCATTTGATTGTGGGTATTCAGGACTACTAGTAACATGAATAAAGTCCCAGTCTCCTGCAAATTTCTGAAACAATTGACTGGTAAACTGAGAAACTACAGTTGTGTACACTTAACATAAATGTAGATGTTCGAGTGTATTCACTGTTGCAGTCATCACCTGTGGGTTATCCCTGCTGTGGTAGCCCTCAGCCGGCCCGAATACCAGAGTCAATGTTTTTCTGCGTCGGGTGCTGTCACTTGCTGTCTGACGTCAGGTTGTCAGTGCTATAAAGGAAGGCAACCGACGCCATTGCATCAGTTTTTCTTGCCCTAACCAGTCAGAAGCCCAAGTAAATATGGTAAAGTGTTCCTGGTGGCTAAAAGCCACCGTTAGAAACTTATGTTTCCCTAATGAAAGAAGATATAAAGGGGAAAAGGGTGGGAAACTAGGACTGCAACAATGAATACACTCGAACAGCTATATTTATGGTAAGTGTACACAACTGTACTATGTTCTTCATGTTTCACTGTTGCAGTCATCACCTGTGGGAAAATTCCCAAAGCTGAGGAAAGGGGTGGTAGGATTAGCCAGAGACCTAGGAATGAGTCAGCAAGCCCTGCAGAATTGCAGAGGCAAACCCTGACCTAGTCTTCGAAAATAGAAGTAGGTGGTAAAGGTATGGACAGAAGTCCAAGTGGCAGCTTCCAGGATGTCCCTGGTGGGAACTCCTCTGAGGAATGCTGTAGATGTGGATGCTGCTCTAGTGGAACGGGTTCAAATATACTTTGGGGGGGATACAGTGTGATATCCATTTGGAAACAGTTTGTTTGGAAACGGGCTTCCCCTCTGCCCCTGGGGCAAAGCTGACAAGTAGTTGGTCTGCTTTCCTGAAGGGTTTAGTGCAGTCCAGATAGTATCAGAGCTATCTGTGTACATCTAGCAAGTGCAGAATTCTTTCCCCCTTGTTTTAAGGGTTAGGAAAGAAGGTGGGTAGATGTATGGCCTGGTTGAGAGTAACATTAGATACCACCTTGGGCATCAAGAAGGGATCAGCCCTCAGGGAGACCCTGTCTGCATAGAAGATGATGAAGGGCTCAATAGCCATCAGTGCCTGAAGCTCTGAAACCCTTCTGGCTGAGGTGATAGCTAGGAAAAAAGCAGTTATCCTGGAGAGGTATCTTAGTTCTGCTGAAGCAGCAGGTTCAAAGGGTGGTAAAGTTGTTTTTTCCAAAACATAATTCAGGTCCAAGGCTGGAGTGGGTGGCCTTCTGGGAGGTCTGATATTAGAAGCCCCTCTGAGAAGTTGCTTAATCAAAGGATGGGAGAACAGGGGCGGTGTCAAAATGAGCTGAAATGGCTGAAGCGTGAATTTTAAAAGCAGAGCAGGAGAGGCCACTATTAAGTAGCTCTGCTCGGTAATCCAGGATAAGAGGGATGGAAGGTTGTGAGGTACTGCCCCCTCTGGACTGGCTACAGGAGCAGAATCTCTTACTTTTTCCTAAATAAGATTTTCTGGTGCTGGGCCTTCTGGCCTCTGTGACAATGTCTAGGACCCGTTTACTTAACAGGGGCCTCTTGTTAGCCTTTAGAGTATTAACCATGCTGATAGACAGAGTCTGCAAGCCTGGGTGCAGCACTCCCCCCCCCCCCCAAGTTAAGAGGTCTGAGATCAGGGGAAGCTGCCTGGGAAGCTGTAAGGTCAGACTGCACAGCAAGAGGTACCAATGTTGTCTGGAGGAGGATTCCCAAAGCTGGAGCAATTAGGATGGCCTTTGGTCTCTCCTCCCTTATTTTGATCAGTGCTTTGGGAATAAGAGGCAGAGAAGGGAATGCGTACACAAAGAGGGTGGTCCATGGGAAGGTCAAGGCATCCACCTTCTACCCTAAGTGGTGATACTCCCTGGTACAGAATTTTTCCAGCTAATGGTTGACATGCAAAGCAAAGAGATCCACCTCTGGAGTCCCCCAAGCCTGAGTGATTTGTAAAAAGATTTTTCTCTGGAGCTGCCATTCGTGGGGGCCAGTAAATTTCTGCTTAACTGGTCTTCCAGGGAGTTGTTGATCTCTGGTAGGTATTGGGCTATCAGGTGTAGTCTCATGGAAGAGGCGGTCAGCCAGAGGTTCATGGCTAGCCTGCACAGAGGGTAAGATTGGGTCCCTTCTTGTTTGTAGATGTACCACATTACTGTGGTGTCTGTTTTGATAAGGAGAACCCCTGGCCTGAGATGGGGTTGGAAGGATGTCAGAGCCTTTAGTACTGCCATCATTTCCTTCTGGTTGATGTGTAAGGGAAAGTGCTGGGCATCCCAAAGACCTTGGGTGCACCTGCCTTTTAGGTGAACGCCCCAAGCTATGTCTGAGGCGTTGGTGGTAACAGTCTGCCCAGTTGGGTGGAGGGAAGACCCTTGTTCTGGTCACAGGCCCCTGCCCACCAGAGAAACTCAGCCCTTATAGGGGATCTGAAATAGAGAGGTCTCTAGAGTTTGAGAGTGGTAACACCAAAGGTTCTTTAGGTACCATTGAAGTTTTCTCATGTGGAACCTGGCCAGAGGAAATAGAAGGATGCAAGATGCCATGTACCCAAAGGTCTGCATGAACTTCCTCGCAGTGACGTGACTTCTGGAAGCCAGCTGGGTAAAATATAGGGGCAGGAATCTCTGTTTTTCTGAGGACAGCAAGGCCATTTGGGAAGCTGTGTCCAGCAGTACCCCCAAGAAAATGATCTTCCTGGAGAGTGCTTGCTTTGATTTCTCCTCGTTGATGGTGTACCCTAAGGAGGTTAAGAGGGTTTTGACAAAGAGGAGGTCCTTGAGGAGCTTTTCTCTGCAATCTGCCTGAATGAGGCAGTCGTCCAGATAAGGGTAAACTTGTATATTTTTCTGTCTGAAAAAGGGTATGGACGGGGCTAAGTATTTTTGGTGGATACCCTGGGAGCAGTAGATAAGCCAAAGAGTAGCACAGAAAACTGAAAGTGTTGTGAGCCTGCTCTGAAGCAAAGGAATTTCCTGCAGGATTCCCTTATGGGAATGTGGAGGTAGACATCTTTTAGATCTAGGGTAACTAACCAGGCATTTTTTGCAGCAGAGGCAGCAGCTGCTGCAACGTTAGCATTTTGAATTTGGGGACCACCAGGTAGGTGTTCAGAATGGACAGATCAAGGATGGGGTGCCAAGTACCCTCTTTTCTGGGAACAAGGAATAGTGTGGAATAAAAGCCTTTGTCTGTTTGATCTGAGGGAATAGGTTCTACTGCCCCTTGGGATATGAGAGTTTGGACTTGTTTCAAAGCCTCTGCCCACTGATTTGGAGGCAAGTCTGGGTACCCTCTTGGAACTGGGAGCTCCTTGAAAGAAAATTTGTATCCCTGAAAAATGACTCATTGATCCTTTGTGACAGAAAGCCAATTTTCTTTGCAGAGGGAGAGCCTTCCTCCTAATTTTTGGTGAGTGAAAAGAGGACAGAGGGGGGGTCATTGAGAGCTTCTGCCATAGAGGGATGGCTTAGAACTCCCTGCCTTTGGAGTGGAAGTGGTCCACTGTTTGGTTCTCTGCTGTCCCTAGAACATGAGTCTGGGTGGTCTGTCCCTCTGGGACTTACCTTGCCCCAGTCTGTTAGGTGCAGGAAAGGACTAGTGTTTTCAGGGAAATTCCTGCTGAACCTGGGAGGTTGTACCTGAAGGAAATCCTTTACTGTTTGCATAGATTTTACTTTGTCTTCCATCTTTTTAAGCACCTCTTCTGCTTTTACTCCAAACAAGTGGTCCTTACCCAAGGGTGCATCAAGTAATTTAGATTGATCATCATCAGGGAGAGGTTGCTCCGTCAACCATGCATGTCTCCTAATGGCAGATCCAGACACTACTGTCCTGCTTGAGGCTTCTAGGGTGTCATATCCACAGTGTAGTGAGTGTTTAGCCACTTGACAAGTAGAGTGCAGTAAATCTGCTAACTATTTTGAATTGGCACATTCAGGAAAGGTTGAAATCTTTAGTTTTAGTAGTTTCAAAGTGTGTTGTTGATATTTTAACACGTGGAACTGACAGTTGAGTGCTGTGATAGCCAAGGTTGCAGAGGTGTATACTTTTTTTAGACCATCTGTCCAGTGCTCTGGAGTCCTTGTCAGGAGGAGTAGGATTCTTTGCAGAACTAGCCTAAGCTCCTTTTGGTCCCTGTGCAATGACCTCCGGGTCTGCAGCAGGATTTCTGTACAGGTATTTGTGAGAATCTGGTATTCTGTAATACCTGTCAAGTTTTATGGGAGCAGGTGGGAGGGTGTGAGGAGTTAAACTGGATTCATGGAAGACATCATCAACCACATCTAAGACAGGAGGGATGGCCAAGGGTCTGTGCTGGGGCAGATCTAGAAACTCTTAGTCTTTTCTTAGACTGAGGGAAGTCCTTAGATTCCCAGTGGAAATGTTCCCTGAGGGTGTGAAGGGTTTTCCCAAAGGAAAGAACTTCTGGTGGGGAGGCAGAAGGAATGGATTCCTCTGTATCTGAATCCTCATAAGCAGTCAGAGGTTGTTGTTACTCTTCAAAATCTGAATAATCAGACTCCTCAGAATCCTGTTCTCTCAATATTTCAGGAGAAAGACCTCTTTTCCTTTTGGAAGCTGTGGCCTGACTACTCCTGGTAAGGGTGACAAGACACTCTGCCATTTTAAGCATTTGAGCTTGGGGTGGTGGAGCAGTAGTAAAATGGTGGCTAGAGGTAGTTTTCCTAGGAGTGGCCTTGCCCCTAGGCCTAAGAGTATCCATCGGTCTGAGAGAAACGGTAGTTGGAGAAGACGTCATTTTTTATCCAAACTCGGTAGTACGAAAAACCTCCTCGAAAGCCAGTGCCTGCGTCGCGGCTCTCGACCCAACCAAGGCAGAGACAACCAAAGGCTCAGAAGACAAAGAAGACTTCTGCGGCATACCGGACTCTGAAAGAGTCTCAGTAGAGGCCTGCAAAGGTATCGAATCGGGCATCAGGGGCTGCAAAGGCGCCTCACTGAATTCCGGAGAACTAACGACCTGCTTAGTGGTAGATTCATCGGAAAGTTTAGCCTTGTGTGGTCTGTCTCTATCTTTATCCTTATGTTTTTTCAGAAGCTCTATGGATTGTTGGCTGATGGATGCCATTTCGGAATGCAAAGAAGGAAGACGGAAATACCTGGCTACAAAAAGAGCTCTACGACGAATGGTTATAGCGTAAAAGAGGGCATAGAACTGACGATGGGGGACATTGTGGTCTGGGCCTAAACAAGTGATGCAGTATGAGTGGAAGTCTTGCTGCAGTATTTGCTTTCCACAGGCAAGACATCTGTTAACTTTTTCGGACATCGGTTAGTGCAAGAAAAAAGGATCCCCAACGGGGTACTTACCTTTAGACGTTTTCAGCTGTAATTCAAACTCTGGTAGCAACCAACTGGCACACTTGTGAACTGCATCTGCTACAGGCTCCACAGCAAGAAAGACTAATGTAATGGCGTTGGCTGCCTCCCTTTATAGCACTGACAACCTGACGTCAGACAGCAGCCGACGCAGAAAAACACTGACTCTGGTATTTGGGCTGGCCGAGGGCTACCACAGCAGGGATAACCCCCACAGGTGATGACTGCAACAGTGAAACACGAATAACATCCATTGTCAGAAACTTTATTTGGAGTACCATGGACTGAGAAATGACGTTTCATCTTAGAAACAAGAGCACTGGGCAGTAGGGTTAGGTAGCAAATTGATCTCAAACCAGTTTGAATAAGAGTCGAGTCTACCAACACTAAGTAATGCCGATTGTTCCAGTCAAATATGTCAGTTTTTGTGCATTTGTATAATAAATTTCAGTTTTTACATTTCGGCTGTCCGGTGCTTCAGTCTCCTCTCGCAGTGTGGTTTCTGGATTACAAATATGTCAGTTGCTACTGTTGACCAAGGTAGTTCAGGAATTTGGCTTAGCTGAACTGGCTCTTTTTGCAAATGTGGCTTAGTACTGTTGCACAATGAACAAGAAGAAAGCACTTTATCAATGTCTTTCAATAGAGAAGGCCAAAATACTACTCCTCTCGCCCTTCTTTTGGTAGAATCAGAGCTTGGGTAGCCACGATGGAAAATCTGAATGTATTCACATTGTAAGGAAGTAGGAACAATAACTTTTTGACCTTTGAAAATGATACCATCTTCCATCAGCATCTCATCTCTGTATGGAAAGTAAAGTTGCACTTCTGGCAGTATACAGGACTGCTTTGATGGCCATCCTACATTGATGAAGTGGTTGAGCTTTTGCAAAATTGGATCAGTCTTTGTAAGATCTCTTAGCTCATCAAGTCTCGTGGTAGAAAAACTATGCACTTCCATGACATCTAAGTCAAAATTCTCTGCATCAAGCTGTTCTGTGGTATTTTGGGGCGATCTGGATAAGGTATCAGGCAGATAAAGAAGTTTACCTTTTGTATAGACCATTTTGAAATTATACTTTTGCAATTTGAGCATCATTCTTTGTAGTCTTGCTTGAGTGGAATGCATAGGCTTTTTTAAAATGGTGACTAGAGGTTGATGGTCAGTTTCTATTTGGATAGCCCAGCCATAAATAAAATCATGCAACTTCAAGCATGCAAACACAATTACCAAAAGTTCCTTCTCAATTTGAGCATACTGCATCTCAGTTTGGGTAAGAGTTCTAGATGCAAAGGCAACGGGTCTGCCCTCTCTAAGAATAACTGCACCAAGACTGAGCTTTGAAGCATCACAGGAAAGAACTACTGGTTTGTGGACATCACAGTATCTTAATGTAGGTGGGTTAACAGTTTGCTGTTTGAGGTTATCAAATGCTCTCTGGTGTTGTTCTAACAATGACCAGGCAATATTTTTGCATGTCAGCTCTCTTAAAGGCACTGAATGTATTCACGTTGCAAGGAAGTAGGAACAATAACTTTTAGACATTTGAAAATGATACCATCTTCCATCAGCATCTCATCTCTGTATGGAAAGTAAGGTTGCACTTCTGGCTGTATACAGGACTGCTCTGATGGCCATCCTACTGTCACTAAAGTCAGGGACAAATTTTCCCAAATAGTTAACCATACAAATAAAACGCTGTAAAGCTTGGAGACTGTCTAGAGCTGGCATCTCAAGAATGGTGGCTTGTTTCGAAGGATCTGGTCGCAAACTTGTACTGGTAAATAAATGACCTACATAAGTAACTTCTGCAAGTCTGAATTTACACTTCACAGGACTGAGCTTTAAATTAACTTCATGCGCTCTGTCCAGAACTTTCCTGAGGTTTCTGTCATGCTCTGCTTCACCATTACCTCCAACCAGTAAATTATCAACTATTACTGCACATGGGAAACCTGAAAAAATTTGCTCCACTGCATGCTGAAAGACTTCACTGGCAGAATTTACTCCAAAAGGCATCCTGAGAAATTTGGATCTACCAAATGGGGTTCTGAATGTAGTCAGTAGTGAAGATTTGTGATCAAGCATTACTTGCCAAAATGAACTCTTCGCATCTAAGACAGAAAAAACAGTGGCATTTGGCATGAGGGTTGCAATCTCCTCAACTGTACGCATAGAATGATGAGGTATTTTTAATGCTTTAAGTCTCTTGGGTCAATGCATATTCTGATTTCATCTGTATTTTTCTTATGAGCAGCTACCATGGAAGACACCAACTCAGTTGGGTCTGTGACTGGACAGATCACACCTTGCTGCACCATTTTGTCTAACTGGACCTGGACTTTGTCCAGCATAGCTATTGGAAGTCTTCTTGCTGGTGTGTCCACTGGACTGACCTCTGGGTATACTTTCAGGGAGTACACAACTGGAAGTTTGCTAGCTTATCTTCGGAAACATCAGCATACTCTGAGAAAATAGCATTAGTAAAGTTGTCACTGGGACATGTGCTTACATGATGTACTTCTTTGGTAAACAAAAGCAGTTTCATTCTCAAACTGTCTTTGAGACCTAATATTGACTGCACAGGTCTTCAGACTACATAAAATTGCAAGCTGTAATTGTTCCCAGCCAAACAGCATGAAAGCACTACTGAGCCTTCGGTTTGAATCGCTTAACCTCCACAGGCAACAAGCTTCGCACAACTGACCAAATTAAGTTGCTCACTAGCTCTCATTCTTGTAAATGTTTTTGCTGACATTACATTACACTCTAAACCAGTGTCTACTTTGAGCTCTGTGGTATTACCACTGATCAGGACAATACAAAATACTTCATTCTTTGCCAACAAATCTACTGTATTAAACTTCTCGCCGACCAGTGATACAGCATCTACATAGAAAGTATGGTTGCAGCTTTCTATACGATAAACTTGCTTTTTTGCGTGACCTTTCTTAACTGAATGAGGCTTGCTTGACTCACAAAAATTTGAAGATGGTTCCATTTTTTACACCACTGATGAAATGCTAAGCACTTCTCTCTTTTAGACTAGACTTTTCTCTCATTTACGACAGTTAACAATAAGACTTGACTTGGGTTTTGCGGACTCACCCTTATACTGCACTAAGCATGCCCTTTTCACTAAGCCAGTCTTGGAACTTGCTGGAAAGCCACAGATTCTCCCTGCCAAACCTACAAGGGTTGATACTGCCATGTACTTAGGCCTATTTCTGCTTAGCAAGTTTGCTCTAGAGGCTGCTGAAACCATGCTGTTATCACTTGCAAGCATACTTATAGGTTTATAGTTTCATAGGAGGTTACTAGGCTATTGCCCCTAAGGTCTTTATAAGCTTAGTTAGCCATGTTAATTTAACATTTGCCTGGGGGTTGCACATTTCTCTAAATTTAAGTTTTAAGCACTCAGGGGTCCTCCCTTGATTCAGCCGGTACCACAATATGGTGGTTTCCCCCTCTCTTGCATATACTGCTTGTGCACACACAAATGAATGCTCTCTTTCTATTTCATTGCAAAATGAATGCCCTTGTACATGCATCATTGTCAGAAAAAGATGCTTGAATGAAAATATCGTATTTCTGCTCGAATACTCTCCAATTCTCTGAGATATGATCAAACGCAAGTGGACTTGGTCTGCGAAATGCCTCTGCCATATCAACCCACAGCAGGGAAACATGCACATATGCATACATGTCAGAACTTTATGCCAGTACTTGTAATTATGGCCAACAGCACACCAAACTCTTTGAAATAACTGCACTTTGCCAAATAGATCTCCGTAGCACAAGAACACTCTGAAATCACTGTACTTTGTGAAACCACTCCTTATCAGTGTAAGAAATACTTTGAAATGACTGTACTTTGTGAATAAACTGTATACAGCTGGTCACTGAGATGAATGCACTTAGCACACAAACTGTACACAGTACAAGAACTTTTCAAAATGGCTGTACTTTGCAAAATAACTCTATACAGTGTAAGAAACACTTTGAAATGGGGGCACTCTGCGAATAAATGTACACAGCACAAGAAACTTTTTGAAATGGCTGCACTTGACTGCTCTTTGCAATATAACTGTGCTTTGCGCACAGTAAACTCTTTGAAATAATTGCACCGTAATAAAACACTCACTCTGCCAACACTTTGCACATTCTGAGATACTTCCAACAACTCTAGTTATGCTCTGAATGGATTTGGTCAAAGCGAAATAGTAGCTAATGCCCAAACATGGTCTTTTACTAAAAAACATGCAGTTGCCTTGCTTTTTAAGCTTAAATTTGTCTTTTTATTGTACTCATTATACCTTTTTAATCTCTTATCATGCTCAATATACTTTTCTTGTGCCCATTTTACTTAAAACATGCTCGTTATGCAAACCAAAGGTAATTCTGAGCCTCATATGAACATCTCTGCTAGTTTCACCAAATATCGTGGTTTCTAACATTTTAATTAATAATGCATTTTGTGCCCTTCATTTGATTAATACGTTTTGTGCTACTCGTTTGCTTAATAATGCGTTTTGTGCCTTAAAATGTGCCATTTCATTTTCTTTTGTCAAATAAATCATTTGTGCATATTTATTTACCTTAATTTCATTTCTGGGCCCTTTTTTTGTTTGTCTGAGCTCTGTTTCACTCAACCAGCTTGATTTGCCTTCACCTTCAACTCTGCATCTCATGGCTTAAAGAAGTTGCTCTCTTAACCCTGGTTCTGACACCATGTCACTCGTCTTGTCAGGATAAAACAGACAAACATTCGTGGGTTCAGTTCAAGCAGCTTCGCTACAAACTCATCAGAAATAAGGCTTTGTAACTTAAATTTAAATAAACTTATAAACAGGCTGACTATCACACATACATGTTAACAACCTGGCTGTTCTCTCAAAATGGCACTGCTGCCTGCACGTGTTTCCATAAGGAAATGATTCTTAAAGGTACATACACACATTCTGATCTACAAACAGGAACACAGACTTTCTAACAACCCATTTCCAATCAGGACAGAGTTATATGAAAACAAAAAACAATAAACCATGTAGGTTAACAGCGATCACAGCACATGCAGCTAACTTCTACTACACAATCTTCACTTCAGGTTCAGAACACCAACACAAAATAAAAAAATCACAAATTAAATGAGCAGGTACAGTGTTTATTCAGTGACTACATAAACAAAGAGCTTCTCATACTAATTCTATCATGAGCTCGGTAAGATAACAAGAAACAACAGACTGTGAATACATAACAGAACAATGGTTATTTCATGTTAGTCACTACAGAAATTTGGTAACTTAAGGCAAAACTTGCATTGTGACAGCACCTTCTTCATTCAGTTCATTTAAGTGTGCTTTGAGGCAAGAAAAGAATTAAGGACTTGACACTATGTGACATGCTATTCCAGAGTTTTGGAATGAGACTGAGAATGCTTAAATGCAACTTTCTAAATGGTAAAGGAAAACGGTCAGTGACAAGTCTGAGGTGTATGAGAAGTAAAGTGATCAAGAACCTGTCCCTTTGTTTAATGATCAGACATATGAGCAGGGCACTAGCTTCATACAGAAAGCTGACTGTAAGCAGTACTGCCCTTTAAAAAACTGAAGGCCAGCCAGCTTTCTCTTACTGAATGACACTTGCGTTCTTGAAAAGATCCAACTCCTCTGTCCAATCAGCATGCACATATCTGAATAGAAATTATCTTTAAGTGCAGAACATAACATAATACAACATAAAATTCTATGATATAATGATATATCATATATCATAAATGCATATTCTGCAGTCGTACAACTCTGATTTAACTGCCCTTTACAATCTATAAAATGAACATATCTCAAAAATTTCAATTTTAACTGCAACTCTGTAACATAGATGTACCATAAGTATCTTTTTCTTAAACAACATTTTTAAAACCAGACAAACTGCATGTCAGACCAGTACGTTCAACATCCTTCAATGAAATAAGTTAAAAAAATTAAAAGCATAATGTTGCCTTTTTCTGGTTAGTCAGTCAAAATTTAGTACGCAACAAACAGGATTACAATAAATATGCACTAGTAAAACTCTGAAATGTGTACTTCCATACTCTTCTACCTGGTTTCACTCAGTTTAATAAGAATGAATGAAGTCAGCACATATAATATCTTATTATTAAATTCTCCATGTTGCCTTTTTCTTGTGAGAGCAGTCAGACATTAGTAGGCAGCAATCAAAAGGGATTAAAACATACATGCACAAGCAGAGCTCTGGAATGCAAGTATGCTTCCATACCTCTCATCATGGTTTCTCTTTTTTATTTTATTCTGCACCTATTTTCCACAAACAGAAAGCACAGACTGCTAATTGTTGCTTTAGTTTTATTTATTTATTGTTTTTCCAGCCATAATGCATTCCCCCTACAAGACAGACCTGCTTACCACCTGGACTGGGGCTGACAGTGTAGGGCACAGCAGTTAGAGCATTCATCCACTGTGGCCCGGGCTGGAGAGGAGATAAATGTGTTCAACTTGGTCATCTGCTTCTAACTGCAGGGATTTTTCTTTGTATGTGCCCTAAATTTCCCCAAAGGGAGAGAAGGCAGTGATGTAAGCACATGCCCATGATATGCTGATGTCTGCCTCCCACGGTCGCACGCACACACACACTTGACAGCACTATTGTTGCTCTCCAGCCTCCACTAGAAAACAAAAAATCCACACCCTCCACCATGAGGTAGGAGAGCTGTCTGTTGGCCACTGAAGCCTAGAACCCCCCCCCCCCAAATCCAGCCATCCAGCTTTACTGGGTCATTAGTGCATAGGTGGAACACACTACCATGCACAAATTGGTTGGCTAATCATAGATTGTTTTATGTTTCAACACAAGCAGTTCTGCTGAGTTCTGATTCAGAATTCAGCTATCCCAGCATTCTGTAAACAAACCGTAACAAAGGACACTGACATGGCAAGAGAGTGTTACTATAACTTGGGAGAAGTGCACTTTGTCTGAATTAATAGGCAAAAAATGCTTTTCTACTGAGGATGGTAAATAAGACTGTAGAGTGATTCATGAAAATTACAGTATGCAAAGACCAAGGGCCAGCTGTATACCATAACGTTCCATGCACAGTCAAGTACAACTTGATCCTGAAGCACTAAGCACCATTTAAGCCCAGGTATTTAAAAAAGTGGACATACAGACATGATGTCCTGAAGTGATAAGTAGTCTGATGTTTCAGGCACTAAGCTCCAACAACTGTCGCTTAACCCCAACCTAGTTGCAATTAATTTCAAATGCCTGGCCTACAGCTGCATTTATAATGCAAAACACAAGCACACACATGTAAAGTACTCAAAGAAATACAAATTACCTTCAAAGTAGCTCTACTCATGAAAGTCACTTATGAGTGAATTGGCAGATGTGCAAGAAAGTAATGTGTCTGCTATAGCAAGTGCTGGATATAGACAAGACTTAATTAACTCTAGCAGAAAGAGAACAGAAACAGAATGGCCAACTGGAAGTTCAAGTCTGTGTATATACTTGTCACTTACAAAGTGGCTGCTTTCTGAATTCTGGCCAGAGATCTCTGCTTTGTCTTTTAAATAATGCTGTTGTAACAGAAAAGCCATACTGTGTCCTTTCAAAGAACAGGGAATGACAATATTCAATTCAGCTCCTTCATCCTGCCTCATGAGTAACTCACCACATAGTGCCCCCTACATGTCACAGATAACTAGGTTAAAAAAAGAAAGACTACTGAAATCCTAATTACTTAGAAAATGCACGTTACAATTTAAAGTTGATCGACTTACTATTAACTCATCAGAATTCTTTGTTTCAGTGCTTTAGCCAACAAACATAAGCATTTTCTGTAACAAGATCTTTACAGATCAATAGCCTAATAAGTACCTATGAAACTAAGAAAATGTTTTTAATGAAGCGTTTCACTGCACTGCCTAAATATGTGTAAAGAGGAGGACATACACACATTTTTTTACCAACTTTCCCTCGCTCTGAATAATACCATGCACTCATTAAAATTTTGCATTTAATGAATATACTCAGTTGTCTGTTGGCCAGTACCACAAATGTGACAAGCAGGTTGCCAGGCAATGATGCAGCACTTTCCAGCAGATGCCATTACCTTCTGTAAAAAAAGTTACCTTAACACTAACACCATGATGTCAAACATGTTCTGCCAGAAGGAAACAAGGGGTGTTGTCACTGTAATGCTTCCCACTAATCCCCGTTCAAAATGCATCCGTACAATTCTAAAAACTGCATGTCTAAAAGGTTAGGTAAAAGCAAGGCACTGGCCAACTACACAGCTGCTGAGGTAGCATTTAAACTTACACAGGAAAACACTTAACAGACTACATGCACTGGAAAAAAGACATCTAAAAGGCAGAGGATGTGGAAGGAACACAAATAATTTGGGCAAGTGTAGAAAATGAGCGTACTGGGAACAAAGGGTAGACACAAATGCTTTGCCAGCCATTAATCTCTTAGTAGATGACACATTTACGGGCAATTCTTAAACATTTTGATGGTATACAGGATATGTTTCAATCATTCACCTTCTTTTCCAGCTTTAAAATCAACACATCCATGTCACAGGTGCTGGCTCTTAGTAGCTTCTCCCCCCTCCACCTCTAAATTGGCAAAAGATTTTCTCAACAAGCGGATACGAGTCTTCCCCAAAATACTTAGCAGCAAATTTGTGATCTACCTTTAAGCAACTGGGATAGGGCCAGCTGCAAAAGATACATGTTCAGAAATAGTGATCTAACATGGAGTACAACATTTATAGTATCAAAAATATTTTGTCTTCCTAAAATTCTATCCATACCCCACAGTGACCACTACGACTTACATGCCAAGTAAGACTTTTAGTTGGTAAGGTCCTTCAGTCTCATGGGATTGCTGGGCCCTCTTAAGACCTTGAAACAACACAAATTATTTATGCTGGTGGTGTGAATATATTGCAAGAAATTTCCCCAGGAAAGAAACAAGCTGGATCTCTGAGTCTCAATGAGGCAATTAAGAGGCAGCTGGGATAAGGCATGAAAAATGAGATTAAGGAGATGTGCAGAGTTAAGTAAAACAAGACAAAGGCATAGCATTTCAGGTTAAAACATTATTTCATCTTTGTTGTGAGAATTGGCGTTCACATGCAATTGTTTATCCAAGAGAGTTTTAGAGATTCTCTGAAAGAACCTTTGGGCTAGATGAATGCACCTGTGACTCACATCTGAGGACAGATTTTACTGAAAAGAGTGGGTAGATGCAGCCTCTGTATCAAACATATAGTGATCCTTAGAAATGTAATGAGTTGACAGATTTTAAAAATGCCCTACAAAGTACTTTGTTAGAAATGTGTGGTGGGTGGGGAAAGGGAAGTAGGTAGGTCAAACCCCCCCCACTCCAGGACAGAAGCCGAGATGAGCAGAGAACCAAAAAAAAATCTAAAGCTAAACCAGTTGTAATTCAAGTACTGCAAATTGTGAAGGAGATAAAAACTAGACATACGATCTTTAAAAAAAAAAAACAAAAAAAAAAAAACAAGTTAGGAACAAACTACACAGAAATAAACGGAATTTGTGGGAACAATACATGCAGAATAATGTTCAGGAGAAATGAACTTTATGGGAAGGCAGGAATTCAGCAACGTAATGTTGAAGTGAATGACAATTGTTAAAAATACCCATGCAAAATGTTTGCTTGCTATGGTCTTACTTCCTTTTCTACTATTGTGTGTGCGTATGTCCACACAGTAACAATTTAATAAAGATGTTTTAAAAATACAGATCCTCATGTGATTCAGTAAATACTCTCCTAAAATCTTTTGAGATGAGTCTGAGAAGTAGGGTATAGTCCCAAACAGACTTGTTTCTAAACATCTTCATCCCTGGTACTAATCATGCTCAGCATGCTACATGCATTTGCCAGGTATTTTCTACATTTCTCCTTCCATACCCAAAACCATCCAGCACTTGCATATTTTGGCCATAAATAGCAGTACTGACATTGCTAAGTCAAAGCTGTGGAGACTGGCTCCGTACCTTTGGGACCTAACCAAGCTTGGACGAATTATGGAAGGAAGCAGAGTGGGTCTGCAACAAGATATGGGACAAAGGAACTACCTTTGACAAAGCTCCTTTTTTTCTACTAGGTGCGCCTTTCCTAAAATTATTCTAATATCCCAGTCAAGAATATTCACTGGCATGTTAATGACAGTCAGGCACTCTGTTATGTAATATTCAGCGGCATGTTAACTATAGTAAGGAACTGTATTACCAAGAAATGAGGAAGGGTAGACATTTCTTACATTAAAGAATAAACATGACTTCTGAATTATCACATTAAAAGAAATACAACTTGTGTATAACAAAGCATAATCTACAAATCTAGTTCATGACACAATTTGGGTATGCAGAGACCTGTACTAATGTTACTTAATGTGGATGAGACAGCTTTAAGCTTGTTCTGCGTGTTACACTGGCTAAATTGGGTAAAATTCTCTGCCACAGTATTCACACAATCTGGAAAAAAATCATTATTTTTATTGTCTCTTGCTGGCTTTTTTTTTTTTTTAACTTCTGCATTACAAGTAACCTAGAAGCAAATATGAGGTCCATGCTTAATGCAAAAGCAAACCATGGGAAGGCATGAGAGGGGAAAAGGTGCTTATGATGATAAAAGTATGACAAACAGAAACTGCATCTTAAGCTCTTTCACAGAAATCAACATCAGGGAACATTATAAAACTGGAAAGGCAGAACCAGAAAATGAGAAAACACTAACTCCACTAAATAAGTACCAGGAAAGGGGGGGAGGGACGCTACATGAAGCGGTATGGTAGTACACCAGGGGAGTTCTGAATATCACGGACATATAAGACTGCAGTGAGCAGAAACAAAACATCAGCGGAGTTCAGCAAGACTCTATAAAAACAGACTGGACAAACTCCTTCCTAACTCAATGGGTGGACTTTGTCTTTATCTTCAACTGGCAAAATTTAACAGTTCTGATTCTATTACTTAGATACATGCAGAGAAACAGACGTATGCAGATGAAGTACTTATGTCTCATCAAACTGAGCTGATCCCACTTGCAGCACTCAACAGTTAAACTTAAAAACTGACTATAGTATGTGGCAGAGGCACAACTCCATCCTGACCAACAGCAGTCTGAGGCAATTAATTTCTCTTTCTAAGACAAGCCACGATGCAAGCTTAACTGTAAACCTCAGGACACAAGACAGGGCATCTTCACTACATCACCAAGCTGACCCAACTGAATATTAAAGCACTGTCAAGAAAAATATCTCCTACTCCATGAGAGAAGAAATGTTTTCTACTAACACCATGTAAAGGCTTATCCACAACATTGTCCCTCTAATTCTCAGCATTACATGCACACACTCTATCGCTAAGAAAATAACACGCGAGGACAAGAGATAAACATCTGGCTTCCAGCAACAAACAGCTACAAGAACCACTTTCCTTAAACAATATGGAAGTGGCTGCAAAGATTAGCAGCTGCCAGACCAATTACATGAATCGGATTCATATACAGAAGTAGGTGAATCGGTGTCTCCCCTAGGTTGCAACCATCTCCTCCAACAACTTTCAAATTCTACAACCACCATAAAACTCTACAGCTTTCTTAATTCTCTAAGTCACCAAAAGCAACACTGTCTGCTGCAACAGGAAAGCAATGGGATCATGACTGCTATTATTAAACTTTGTTAACTAGGAAAATGGGCTTGGTCCAAGGACCTTGTTCAGCTATGACCTGAGCAATGTGGTTTGGACAGCAATCATTACAAAGAATTAAGGCTCTATGAGCATAATGTTAGGCTGCAGTGCATTTCACCAAGAACAAAATGTACATCCTTGCATATACAGAGAGTAAATGAGAGAACAGCATTATAAATGCCTTTGTCAATATATGTGAGCATTCATGTGGAAAACTAGTTTTGCAGCAAACAGAAAAAATGTAAATCTTCAAAGAGGCATCTGATTTACTCACATACAAATGATGCACAGATGTAAAATTAAGAAACAAAGAAAAAGAAAGAAATCTCCTGAGCTGAGATGTTTGCATATGCAAGGAGTGATAGATTTGCTGCATCCAGCACTGTTTTGTAAGTTTCTGAGCCCCCCCCCACAGACCTTTCTGTGTTGGAGGGAAGCCTTCTAGTTTATCAGTGGGAGTGGTAAGCAATACCAATAGGTAGCCTATCTACCACAAGACGAGTGGTTTCTGGCCCAGGAATTGTAGTTTATTGGCGGTTTGGGCAGTTTTTCCATCCATTTCAACTTTTTGGTTTAAAAGTCTGGGTTTGCGCAGGTTTGCACTTGCTTAAGCTGCGCGGATCCAGTTTTGGCATCCTGCAGACTACAAGAGCAACCAGAAAAAGAAAGATACTGTTAAGTGCATATATTTTGATTTTTTCATAATTTACTGCTCTCTGCACTTGTTTCGTCATTTTTAACATCTTTATTTAAACTGCATTTGCCTTAATACTGCTACTCACTCAAGTGTGCTAGGTTGTACTGCATTTAAAGTGTTTTTGCTACTGTTTTAACTGCTGTTCTGGGGGGAAAAACGTTCTGTTTCCCGCCTTTTCTACTCCAGATACAGATTTGCTGTATCCAAGACTGTTTTGTAAGTTTCTGAGCCCCCCTCCAGAACTTTCTGTGTTGCAGGGAAGCCTTCTAACTCATCAGTGGGAGTGGTAAGCACTAGGTAAGCCTATCTACCACAAAAGGAGTGGTTTCTGGTCCACAAATTGTAGTTTATTGGCCATTTGGGCATTTTTACCATCCCTTTCAACTTTCTGGTTTAAAAATAAGAAGTTATGTGCTCACCATAACGTTCCATCTGAGTAGGTAAACTTCATTTGTCAGCAACCTATGGGAATCGGATCCGACCTCGGATCTGAGCCGGCAGCTTTCAACAGCTTTAGATCCGAGCTCCAAGCTCCTCCCCTACCCATAATCCCCTGCCAACCCTGACTGACCTCAGATCAAGTTTGCCAAACAGCAGAAACTGCTAAAATTTATTATTCTCAAGATAAGGTGGGTAAAACCCATAGACCTGAGTATGAATACATTCGCAAGTGAGGGGGCAGGAGGGAGGGATGGTTGCTGACAAATGAAGTTTACCTACTCAGATGGAACGTTATGGTGAGTACATAACTTCTTAATCTGAAGTAATTAACTTCATTTGTGCAGCAACCTATGGGACAGAGTCCCCAGCTACCTGAACCTTGGGCGGCCTTCATGGAAGGATGTTCAGGAGCACTGCAGAGCCAAAGGATGCTCTCCCTCTGGAGATAATGTCCAATTTATAGTGACTGATAAAGGTATGAGATGAGGCCCAAGTGGCTGCTGAACAAATATCATCCAAAGAGACTCTAGCTCTAAAAGCCGCAGAGGTAGACATAGATAGAGTAGAGTGGGCATGGACTCCCTGAGGTGCGGGCCTGCCAGAACTTTCATATGCTAGAAGGATACACTGTGAACTCCATCCAGACAGTGTAACTTTAGACACCAATTTACCCAAGTTAAATTTGGCAAAGGAGACGAACAACTGGTCAGATTTCCTATGACCAGATGTCCTGTGGATGTAGAAGCGAAGTTGTCTATGCACATCCAATGAGTGTAATTTGTATTCCCCTTTGTTACGGTAATTTGGAAAAAAGACCGGCAGGTTATTGGACTGGTTAATATTTGATTCAGAGGCAACCTTGAGAAGAAAAGAGGTATTAGTCCTGAGGTAAACTCTATCCTTGTGAAAGGTCAAGTATGGGACTTTTATGCAGAGGGCCAGCAGTTCACAGACCCTTCGAGCCGAGGTGATAGCGACAAGAAAGGCCGTTTTCCATGACAAGAACTTAAGATCTACTGAAGCTGCAGGCTCAAACGGGGGAGCTGTCAAGGCCTGAAGCACCAGAGTTAAATCCCAAGGAGGGACTACATCCTTCACTGGAGGTCTGAGCAGAAAGATGCCCTTCAAAAAGGTCTTACACAATTTCGTGGTGATAAAAGGGCCCAGTTCATTTCCCACGTGATAATGAGAGATGGCTGCTAGTTGAACCTTGACTGTGGAGGAGCTAGCCCCCTGATGAAACAGCCCTGACAGAAAGTCTAATACAGCGGGCAAAGGAGCTGTGAAAGGATCCAACTTTTGGCGTTCCACCCAAATGGAGAAACGTTTCCATTTGCTACTATAGATCTTTCTAGTAGAAGGCTTGTGCACTGCTACTAGAATAGTTTTAACTGGAGAAGAGATACTGGGAGTCCTAGCTATGAGTGGAACTGGGGCAGCCAAGCTGTGAGCTTGAGAATGTCCAGGTTCGGGGCTGGGATATTAGATCTGGACGGGGATCCAGAATCCAAGGAGGATTCACCAGATGAGACCAAAGGTAAGGGAACCAGGTTTGACGAGGCCAAAACGGGGCAATAAGGATAATCCTGCTCCCCAACCGACTGGCTTTCTGAAGAAACTTCATCATTAGAGGAAGAGGAGGGTAAGCATAAAGAAGACCAGGAGGCCAAGCATGCACCAGAGCGTCTCTCAGGGGTTCCCCGGAGGGGGAAATGAGAGCGAAGTAGTCGTAACATTTTGTGTTCGAGGGAGAGGCAAAGAGATCACAATAGGGTTGACCCCATTTGGCGAAAATCCGATTCGCTATCTCGGGATTCAGAGACCACTCGTATGGTAACAAGATGGTACGACTTAGTTTGTCCGCTAGGATGTTGGACCACCCCGGAATGTGCATTGCTATGAGAAAGCGGTTGGTGGAGATCGCCCATTCCCACACCCTCATGGCCTCTCGACAGAGTGGGTAAGACCTGGTTCCCCGCTGTTTGTTGATGTACCAGACAACAGACATATTGTCTGTCTGAATCGCAATCGTTCCTACAGGTAGAAGGTCCTTAAGTGCTTGCAACGCTAACAGCACTGCCCTCATCTCTAGGACGTTGATATGCAGTGAGGTCTCTGTGAGGTCCCACGTGCCTTGGACTGTCCTGCCCGAACAATGCCCCCCCACCCGAGGCGGGAGGCGTCCATGGTCACCGTGGCTGGTGGAGGGATCATAGAAAAGGGGCGTCCTTGCTGGAGGTCCAGAGATTGGAGCCACCATAGGAGGGCCCTCTTGCAAGCCCTGCTGAGGGGAACAGGATGGCTCAGAGGATACTGAAGAAAGGACCACTGGACCTGAAGGGTCCATTGTAAGACCCTCATGTTCAAACGTGCCATCGGCAATAGGTTGATTGCTGCCGCCATTGAGCCAAGAGCCCTCAGGACCAATTCCACCGGAGGAGCTGGAGATTGTAGAATGACCCGCACGTGTAGCCTCAGGGTTCATAGCCGGTCTATGGTCAAGAAAGCTAGGAGTTTGTTTGTGTCTAATCTGGCCCCAATGAAGTCTATGGTCTGAGTCGGAATAAGAGACGACTTCTCTATGTTGATAGCGATCCCCAGCCGGGGAGCTATTCGAAGAAAGTAGTTTCTGGCTGCACAGAGTAGATGCCTTGTCGGGACGGTCAGGAGCCAGTTATTCAGGTACGGGAAGACCTGAATTCCCTGGAGCCTCAGGTGGGCCACTATCACTGCTAATACTTTGGTGAACACCATGGGGGCTGTGGTGAGACCAAAGGGGAGGACCCTGAATTGGAAATGACTGGCTCCTAGCCGGAAGCGGAGGAACCTCCTGGATCGCCTGTCCATCAGAATGTGGTAGTATGCATCCTTGAGGTCTATAGAGCACATACAGTCGTTCTCCCCAAAAGGGGGAGAATGGATTGAAGAGTGACCATGCAGAACGTCTCTTTGGTTACTGACAGATTCAAGGAAGAGAGGTCGAGGATTGGCCTTAAGTCCCCCGTCTTTTTTGGCACCAAGAAGAACCTGGAGTAAAACCCGGACCCGCACTGGTCTGGGGGGACATGTTGGATGGCTCTTTTTTTCCAGCAAATGTTGGATTTCCATTGCTGCGGCCTCCCTCTGATCAGGTGGAACATCAGGGAGGTATCTGGGGCTGCGTGGGCAGCGAGAAAAGGGAATCCGATATCCTCTGGATATAATGCGAAGCACCCAGCGGTCTATTGTGATGGACTCCCAAGCTGCTGGGTGCTTCAAGAAACACCCCCCGTCTGCCTCCAGAGTGGAGCAGTCAGGCAACCCCTCAGGGGTGTTGCGTGGGTTGGTCCGAGAAGGGTTCTCTGGATCCAAAGTTCTGTGGGCCCCCTCTGCCTCTAGGGTGGCGTCCACCCTGCCCTCCTCTGCCGCGGAAGGGCTGGTAGTCCAGAGCAGGACTGGACTGTTGCGACTTCCGGAACCACATCTTCTTCTGACCCTTTTGGATCTTAGAGAAGGACCTCTGGGGAGCAGAGAAGCGGACTCCGACTGCAGACAACGTCTTCCCGTCTTTTTCGCTCTGGACCAAGGTATCTCGCATGGTTTTGCCGAAAGGGGCAGAACCATCGAAAGGGGCATTAGCGAAAGACGCCTTAAAGGGTTCCGTGAAATCACAATGCCGGAGCCAGGCCTGATGTTTCATGACGAGGCCCGCTCCACTGGCTCTAGCGGCTCCTCCCGTGGCATGGGACAGTAGCCGCATAGAGGTGTTAGATATGGATCGTAGAGTGGCCATCCAGGTGGAGTGCAATTGCTTGTCCTCCGCCGACATAGACTCGGGGGGTGACACAGTGTACTCTTTGACAAGGTCCCACTGCAGTCGAAGCACATGTGCCAAGCAGTTCAGCGACCTCACAGAGAAGGTAGCCAAACTAAGCACCCGCTTCCCTAGGTGGTCCATCGACCGAGACTCCTTGCTCGGGGGATGAATCGAGGGACTCTCCTGAGCTAGTTCCCTCTTGGTGGCCGCCACCACCAACATGGGATCTACAGGGGGACCCTTACTCCAGTGGGACTTGTCAGAGGGTGGACTAAGAATCTTGTCCGGGCGCTTGGGAACTGGCTCCACAGTGTCTGGCTCCTTCCACGCCCTGGTAGTAATCAAGTCTACCAGGGGGTCGGCCGGAGGGCACACCCAAGAGGTAGACGGGCCTGCTTCAAACGCCTCCAGGAATACGGATTCGTCCGAGGTAGGCTTTGGGGCAGATCACCCCCCCCTTATTCTAAGCATCTCCATGATGTCACCAAATGGGACATCTTCGGGGGGTGATCTTGGGGAGCCTTCCCCTTCCTCCAAATCCCTGTCCTCAGTCAAGGACTCAGAGGGAGTTCAGGTGCCTCCTTTTGCACCTTCGCTTGTGAGGAACCTCCTTGGTGGGGCTGTCCAAGGAGGTCTCACCAGCCACTTCTTGTTCCATTGGAACTACCTGGGACGTCAAAGCAGGCTGTCCCTGGGGCCGGGTGATGAAAGTTGGACCCAACAGAGGAGGAGTGCAGGGTGGAGCCGTGGCAAGGGCTGGGGGCCTGGATTGTCTCAACAGGGCCCTCTCCACCACGTTGAATGCCGAGGGAGAGCTGCTCTCTCTGGGATCAGAAAGCAGACCCTCGCTCAGATCCGATGGACGGATCAGGGCCGGCGCCGAAGCGATCGGATCCGATGGATCAGTATGCTCCACACCTGGATGGAGCCGAAGGCATACCGATACCCCTGGATCCGAAGAAGAAAATGGACCTGACAGACTTGAAGGAAGTGTCGGCGCCTAAGTACCCGAGACTATCGGCACCGACACACTCCAGGCTCCAAGGCTGCCAGGCTCCAAAGACTCCGAACCCGGGAAACAGGACAGAGAAGGAGCTATCGGGGCAAAGAAGGGGGTTGAGCTCCCCCCAGAGGGGGGGGGTAGGAGCACTCTCATCTGCAGTTGGGCCTGGAGGAATCTTCTCATCATCCGGTCCAAATCTGCATCAGTGAGACTTCGGGTTGATCTCGATGAGGCCACCGAGGCGGGGCGGGAGTGTCGCCTCGATGACCTCGAAGGAGATCGGGTCTCCTCCTCCTCAGGACCCAGTGAAAAGCACGGGGACCGGATCTGAAAAGGAGGAGACTCAGAAGTCCTGGAGGGAGAAGACAGCTTAGCCGGGGGGGGGCAAGCGGAGGCCTCGGCCCGCCGCTTGTGGTGTTTCTCCCTCCTTTTTTCTTTCCTAGCCTACCTCTCCTCTGGGCCTAAGGCGGGAGGTTGAGTCCCGGCCGGGGCGAGGGAAGCAGGAGTGGCAGCCGCAGCGGGACCCACAAGAGGACCGGAGGTAGAAGCTGAGTCCAGGGGCAGAAGACCCGCCAGAATCAGCTTAGACCTCCGGTCCTTGAGTGCCCTGGGGTTGAACGCCACACAAATGGTACAACCAGAGGACAGGTGCTCAACCCCAATGCACAACACACACAGAGTGTGGCCATCCGCTGGGGACAGCTTATGGCCACACTCGGTGCACTTAGAAAAAAATCAGCTTTGGGGCCTCAGACATAACTAAAAGGGTAAAACCACACACACTAGGCCCCAAACACACACACACACACTCAACCCTGACGGAACCACGAAGGAAGGGGGAGGTTAAATATGAAAAATATAAAATAAACTAAAAGAGTTTAAATTTAGAAAGGGACCTGAACACACACACACACTCACACATACACATACACACACACACCAAAAGATTAAGAAAGGTTAAATTTTTCTCACAAAAGTGATGAAACGCCTGGAACTCAGGATCAAGCTGCTGAATTAAACCGCGGCAAACTAGATCTGAGGTCAGTCAGGGTTGGCAGGGGATTATGGGTAGGGGGAGGAGCTTGGAGCTCGGATCTAAAGCTGTTGAAAACTGCCGGCTCGGATCCGGTTCCCATATATTGCTGCAAAAATGAAGTTAACTACTTCAGATCCAATGTTTGCGCACCATGCAGCGGGGCTCAGCTGAGGTAAACTATTACCGGTGCCATAACGTCTGCTCTTCAATTTTCCCCTTAGAACGTGCTTATTCTTTTACTTCTTACACTTCAATTAGCTTAACTGGCTGGCACTTTAACAGGCTTTTGTAGCATTTATTGTAGCACACTTAGGTGCTATCAGCACTAGCTGTTCCTAAGCAGTACCAGCACCAGTATTTATTAGTTATGACCACCCCTCCTGGTTTGATTTTAGGGCAACTTCCTGTGCTTTCTCCTGCTAACCTGGTGCACTTGGGCATTCTGAGACAGTGTGGCAACTGTCTAATGTATGCAGTCAACCCTCTCTGCTTACCTCCTAGCACTCATACCTGTGAGAGATGCTCTTGTATTACCAAACTGGAAGGAGTGCATGCTCCAACCAAGACCGGACTAGCTGGTCAAGAGGAGAAGGTCAACACCTGCAACTCACTACATATAACACACAGCCCTCCAAAACACCAACCATCACAACCCACACATAGAAACACAAACCATACACCCACCTTTGCAGAGGCTCTCAATAAAAATTTACCCGAATAACGGAGACCCCCCCAAGACAGAAAAGCACTCGACCACCACAACACAACACCAACACCAGAACACATAGCTCACCACCACAGTGTGCCCCCTCAACCCAAGCCCTTAAGGCAAAACACTTTGCCCAATGTACTAATCATAGGAGACTCAATTGTGAGGCACACTGATGTCCCACTCATTAGGTTGAACAAGAAGAAGGTGACAGTCAGTTGTCTATCAGCTGCCAGGATCCGCCACAACACATGCACTCAGGTCACTCCACAAGTACAAATATTACTCAGTCATTGTCCATGTGGGTGTGAATAACCTGAGACATACCTCCCTGGACTGCGTGAAAAGAGATGTGATGGAATTCTCGGATTATGTGGCCCAGACAGACATGACCCTAGCCCTGAGCAGTAATCTACTGTCACGCAGAATAATACCACAGTATGAGCAGAAAATGATTGACTTCAACAATTGACTAAGTTTCTGGTGCCATTCTAAGGGGATCCAGTATCTGTCTGCTTGGGACAACATGATCAACAGACCCTGATGCTTTGCCAGAGATGGCCTGCATCTGTCACCCCTGGGATTCCGGTACTGGCTAAGGCTCTTGCCACCCCATAATGCCTTTTTCAGGCAGTGTTCCAAAGACCTAAACTCCACAATAACAGCTACAAACAAATGCAATCTGAGGGCCATGCTGCTCAATGCTAAAAGTCTAAATCTCAAAATACACTCACTCGAAGCTCTCCTCTAAATGGAGAATGTCGACATCTGTGCTGTAATGGAGACCTGGTTTAAAAAGGCAGAAAACACTTCTGCGCTCCAAGGCTACAACTCATTCCATACCTTTCAGCCCCAGAATACAGCAGGAAGTTCCAAAGGTGGTGTTGTCTCCATATTCTTAAAGGATACGCACACCTCTAACACCTCTGAACTGGTAGCCCAGCACAATGCATCCGAGATACTTCAGGTACAACTAACAATGGGTAAGATGGCGATACAAGTCATAACCTGCTACAGAGCCTCAAACATGTCCCTAGACACTCACTCCAAGTACCTAAGCACCTGGAATCCATCAAGGTCCAGCCCAATACTCTCATACTGCAAGACTTCAACTACCCTTCCACCAGCTGGGAAAACTATTCAAGTACCAATGTACAGGCCCAACGCTTTCTGGAATTTATCAATTCCAATGCCCTGAACCAGCTCATTCTGAACTCCAACAGAGGAAGCAACATCCTCAAACTGGTTTATTACCAACATGCGAGACCACTGCTCCACACCTATAGTCAATTCCTCCCTGGTTAAATCTGACCACAAACTGATCACCATGGAAATCTCCATCTCACCTACACCCCCCAGCTAAAAAACATCCCTGAAGCCAGCTTTGGGCTCCTAAAAACAGAGGTGGCTAACTTCTTGGCACCCATGCCAATAGAAAATAGCCGCATGGCTGCCAAATCATACACCAATACACTGTACAAGCATGTACACAAATGCATGGACCTTGCCATACCAAATAGAACTAAGACGCTCTCCTCCAAGAAAAGGAAGCCAATCTGGTGGTCTCCAGCCATCAATAAACTGTACAACAGAAGGTCTACACTGTTGCAGAAAAAAATGAAGTCTCAAGACTGGAAAACCTCCCTTATCAGTCTAAACAAAAAGCTGAGATCCCTTATCAAATCCTCTGAAGACAGCTATGAAGGCAGAATTGCAGCTGACACCAAAAACAACCACAAAGCCTTCTACAGCTATATCAAAAACCTCAAAGGCAATACTCAGATTTACTCTGAGTTTTTGCACAATGGCACCTCCTATACTGAGCCAACAGATATAAACAACACACTGGCTGACAGATACAGTGCCAACTTTACCCCCCACCTTCCCAGGGCTCTATCACAATACCAGAAGAAAACCTGGCAACCACCATTTCTGCGGTACAGGTGAAAGCTGCATTGTCCAAAGCCAAGAATACAGAGTCCATGGGACCTGATAATATCCCTGGCCGCATCCTACATGAGCTACAAAATGAACTGGCACCACATCTGTGTGCCCTGTTCAATCACAGCTTTACCTCAGGCTATGTCCCTAATGAATGGTGCACTGCTACAGTCATCCCACTCCATAAAGGGGGAGCAACTACAGACCCTGGGATCTATCGCCCCATTAGCCTAACGAGTCTGGTATGCAAAGCTATGGAGTGCATCATCGTGGACTTGCTTAACAATCTTGACGCCACACAGTTTGGCTATGTCAAGGGGAGATCCTGCCTGCTGAACCCTGTTGACTTCTTCGTGGCAGTCACCAAGGCTGTGGATGAAGGTAAGGCAGTGCATACAGCCTACATGACCTGGACAAGGCCTTTGATACCATTCCCCACTCGGGTATCACTGATAAACTCACCAAACTAGGCATCAATCCTTACATCCCTAGGTGGGTTGCAAATTGGCTCACAGACAGGACCCACAGAGTGAAAGTTGTGGATTCCAAGTCAGACTGTCGACCAGCCCTGAGTGGAGTCCCACAGGGTTCGGTCCTGGGCCCTCTCCTGTTTCACATCTACTTATCAGAAGTCCATGCCAACACAGAAGGACTTCGGCTGACCAAGTTCGCTGATGACTGCAAGCTAGGAGTCAATATCAACTCCCCAACTGATGCAGACATCCTACAAAAGGGCCTCTCTGAGACCAATGACTGATGTCGGAACCATGACCTGAAGCTTAATGCCAAAACATGCATGATCATCCCCTTTGGAAAAAAACTCAGCTCCCACAAATTACCACAATGATGGGAGCCCAATGAACACTGAAAGGGGCCATAAAAGATCTGGGCACCCAGGTCGACAGCCACCTCACCTTCGACCATCACATTGCCACTATGGTCAGAAAGTCATTCTGCGTGGCACATCTTATAACCAAAGGTTTCGCAACCAGGAAGAAAGAGGTCATCATCCCTCTCTACTTATCAGTCATCAGACCAATCATCGAATATAACGCCCCATTTGGCATGTACCTGACCAGACCCCTACAGCAGCTGGAGTGGCCACAAAATTACCTCACAAAAAGGATCCTAGGCCTTAAACACATGTCTTACATGGACAGACTAAAGAAACTTCAGCTGTTCTCTGTCTCTTATTGTCTACTTCGAGGTGATCTCTGCTTGACTTCCAAAGCCATGTCCGACCCAGCCCTACTTTAAATGCTACACCTAAAGAAATCCCAATCCCCCCACGCCACACATTCCAGAGATCACAACCTCATTACCACAATTAACACAACATGCTGGAGGGACAGGTTCATCTCCCAAAGACTGCCCATACTCTGGGATAAGCTTCTCATTCATGTCAAGAAGAGCACCTCTCTGGCCCTCTTCAAGAGAAATCTTGATGAGTGAATAGATAACAAAGTTCATTCCAGGGATCATTCCAGTTGCCCTACTGGATAGGGGCACTGTGAACTAACATCGGGTGGCACGTTGCCTGGGCAATTTTTTGGGCTAGGCTTGTAAAGGCTCCAGGGCCATTAGCCTAGTACACACCTATGAACCTATAAAGTCTTAGACAAGTGAGATGTGAGAGGTGCAGCATGGGACGGAATGCACACAGACTGGAAGGTGACCAAACCCTGTGTGTGGTGCAACATGTAACAGGAAGTACTGAAAGTTTCTGACTGATGTTGCATGTGACAAGAAGCACACAGAATGTGTACACTACTGACAGTCTCTGTGTGGCACCAGTGTCTTTTACAGCTGTAGTTGCTTCCATGACTTTGTGGACTATTTACATACCCTTTTCCCAAGGTCAGGTATGTTTATCCTAAATGCAGTGAATTCTGTTAAAGATCTCAGAGTTGAGTGGACCTTGTTCCATGGTGCAGGACTAACCTTAGTGAAAGACCTTCACCTATATTTTTCCTAAAAGAAGGGCACTTCATAAGTAATGTACTGCTGTTCAGTAACTATCTGAGGGAATATGCACTGTCCGTGATGCAGAGTTTAAAGGCAATGGTGGAAAGTAGCTAATGAAGAGTAGTCTAAATGTTGTGTTTAGTTGTAAGGAAGCCCATGGCTGTGACTGGTAACCAGATTCACTTTTTATAATGTTAAACAGTGGTATTCTCTAGAGGGTGATGCACATGACCCTAAATATCCCAGTTATGTAACTCTATGGAGGGGCCCATTGTCAACTGATGAACAGGCACTTATTACAGGCAGACAGTACCCGAAGTTTAGGGATCAACTTATTAACTCCTATTACTTTTTGGCTTCAAATGTTGGAATTGGGAAGAACTTTATAAGCAAGTTTTAGCTGTTTTATTAATTTTTTTTATTATCATTGTTGTGTTGTGCAAGCAGTCACTATGATTAACTGTGTCTTGCTTAATCAGCATGTGTTTGTTTGACCCCAAGACATCTAAAAATCTTAGGAGGTTGCAACTCTAAACAGTGACAATGCCCAATGATGCAAAACACAAAACCACATTTTTGTAGGCTGGCAAACCCTCATGCAGCCACTGATACGAGTATTATCAGCTAGTAGTTGGCCATGTTAGTGTGCAGATAGGTCTTCATACCTACCACTTAGGGGGTTAACAGCATCATGAGACTTTTCCATTTGGAAGGACAACAAAATCCGTGCTTAATTTCCTAATGGTCTGTAATGACTGTTTGTGGGGAGAAAGAGAGACAGAGTCAGATCTAGAGCAGGCTTTGCTAGGACCATTCATCGTAGGGATACTGGACTCTTATCTTTCTTCCTCCAAAGGTGGAAAAGCTAAAGCAGTCTACCCATAAGCTATTGCAGCAGTGAGAATTATGAACATAGTACAGCTGTGTAAGCTGTGCTTACCCATAACAGTAAATGTTTGAATTTTTCACTGCTGTAGTAGCTACACCCAACCACCATCCCCCTTTTTTGTATACACTTCTAGTGTGAGACAATGGTTCAGGCTTTTTTGAAAGGCTGACATTTCAAAATGACCATATGCACACACAGTTTGATGTATTAGTTAGAAATTTTCATAAAATGATTGGCTGATGTTCATGAGAATGTATGCCACTTTTACACTGTTTCATCACTTAAAAAGATACTAACAAAGTATCAAATTTCTTTTGTTTTCCAACTGAACTCCATCACAAGAGGAAAACCAATGGCTCATCTGTATGCTTATAAATGTAGTGTGTGCCATAAAACCAACTATTATTTTAATGTCATTTGTCTTTTTGTTGGCCAGATTAGTCCTTCTAGGCTAGAGGTCTCATACCTGACTAGGGGAAATTTAGCCAGGGCCCAAGGGAACTTCCCCTACTCGTCATTGCCAGCGGGGCCCATTTTGCATGAACACTTCTTGTTTTCATTCCAGGCACAGAGTCAGCCCAGAGAAACAAGCAAGGAGATGGAGAGAGAAGTCGATAATGGAGTGGTGAGAGAAATGGAGGAGAAAGCGTGTAGGATTCTGAGGAGATGTTTCAGAGAAATATGTTTGATGGAGATGAGTTGGCAAATGGTTGATGTATAATTATATCCCTCCACTTGAGATTTACTTAAAGAAATGGTGATGCCAAGTGAGGTAGACAGGAGACGTTTCCTGGGGGGACATTATAGAGAAAATACAAAAGTACAATGCAGAGGCAATCCTGTACAACAGTGGTGAGATGGAAAAGAAAACATGCAGAGAAAGTAAAATAGGGCAAATGGGGAGAAGCAAAAAAGAAAAAGGCAGAGGAAAATGGAAAACAAAAGTATGTGGTAATGATTCAAAGTAAATAAAACAAAGAAATAAACAGGAATGAAGTATGGGACTATTTGATAACTCATTTGGGTATAAAAGCGTATGAGGCAAGAGCATTTATTGCTATTAACAAAGACATTTTGTGACATTACATTTGAAACTTTTTTTCATGAAAAATTTTCTTGAAGAATATGAAAAAAAGAAAGACAGTAACACATGGAGAATCTTTACATGATAAAAGCATTTAACTGGGAAACAAAAAAGAAAATTCATATATAATTTTGAATAGATGTAGAGACAGACTTTGAAAGGACATTTGCAGCGGTAGCGTTGTTGCCTCACAGCAAGAGGTTCTCTGGTTCGATTCTCGGCCTGGGTTGGGAGTGCCTTCTGTGTGGAGCCTGCATGTCCTCCCCGCAGTCGAGTGGGCGTTCGAAAGACATGCATTGAATGGGCGTCGGGCTGGCAACTTAACACCATAAAAAACAACTGCCAATCATTAGCGGACTGGATTTCCACTGTGGTGACCCCTAACCGGGAAAAGCCAAAAGACAAACAACAACATGTAAAGAAGTACTGAACAATGCAAACGTTTATGACAAGGGGTTTATGTACTGGTGGATGTAATTGCAATACTTTGTTAAAAATAGAAAAACAAAAAATATATATTTACCAAGCATGATAAATGTGGAGGGGAACAGAGGTGTCATAAAATACTGGGGACAAAACTCAACACATTTCTTTTGTGTGGAAAAGGACATTTGATAAGTAAAATCTACAGCTAATGATTGGGGGGTTGGTATAATGGTTAAGGTGTTTGACTCACGGACGCAAGGTACAGTGTTTGATTCTCACCTTTGGGAGGAAAATTGGCTAGCCTTAGAATGACCCATTAAGGCAGACAGCCTAGTAATTAGCTATGAACTTCCGAAACCATGAATCTAAGGAAAAGGGGAAAAGTACAGTTTTGTACCTACCATAAATGTAGATGTTCGAGTGTTCACCCTGCTGCAGTCATCACACTTGGGTTATCCTGCAGTTGGCCCGAGTTCCAAAGTCTTGGTCCGGTGTCGGATGCTGTCACTTCTTCCCTGACGTCAGTGCGCCAGGGGTATATAAGAGGCATCCAACGCCATTTTCTTCAGTTTTTCTTGCCCCAGGTGTCAGGTGCCCCCAATAGGTATGCAATATATATATATATATATATATATATAAAAAATATATATAAAAATAAAACAATACCTTCAGGCACAAGCAAATACACCACAGAGGTAGTATAGGATAGAGTGGTAGAGATAAGTTCAGCTAGTTCAGAAGGGATGCAGGGAGGGTAACCTGGACTGCAGCAGGGTGAACACTCAAACATCTACATTTATGGTAGATACAAAACTGTACTATGTTCATCGTGTTACCCTGCTGCAGTCATCACACTTGGGTTGATTCCCAAAGCTAAGGATGGGTGGTGGAGTTAAACAGGGTTAGAAGAAGCTAGTAGGCCCTGCAAAACTGCAGTGGCAAAACCAGCTCTAGTCTTAGAATATAGAGGTAAGTGATAGTGTTTGGTGAAGGTGTGCACTGAAGTCCAAGTTGCAGCTTCCAGAATATCATTGGTTGGCACCCCCCTGAGAAAGGCTGCAGATGTAGCTGTAGCCCTGGTGGAGTGGGACCTAATGTTAGCAGGTTTCCCATGATGCATGTAGCAGAAACGTATGCAATGTCCTATCCATTTTGAAATGGTCTGTTTTGAGATAGCTTTTCCTTGTGATCCTGCAGCATAGGCTACAAAGAGCTGGTCAGATTTTCTGAAAGCCTTAGTTTTATCCAAGTAGTAACGTAATTGCCTGTGAATGTCCAAATAGTACAGGAGTCTTTCTCCTTTGTTCTGTGGATTTGGGGAAAAGGTGGGCAAATGAATGGTTTGGTTTAGGGCCACACTGGATACCACCTTTGGCATAAAGGAAGGGTTAGTTCGTAGAGAGACTCTGTCTTGATGAAAAATGAGGAAAGGCTCCACTGCCATTAGTGCCTGTAGCTTTGAGACTCTTCTAGCTGAAGTTATTGCTAGCAGCAGGGCAGTTTTCCATGAAAGAAATTTTAAATCAGCTGAAAAAGCTGATTCAAAGGGTGGCAGTGTAAGCTTTTCCAGAACAAAGTTGAGATCCCAAGTAGGTGTTGGTGCTCTCCTGGGCGGTCTTATGTTCTTAGCCCCTCTGAGGTACTGTCTAAGGAGTGGATATGAAAATAAAGGAGGATCCGTGTTGTAATGAGCTGAAATTGCTGAGGCGTGGATCTTAACAGATGAAAAGTAAAGTCCTTTGTGCAACACCTCAGTTAAATATTGTAGAATCTGAGGAATGTTTGGATCAAGGGGATTTTGGCCTTTAGCCTGGGTCCAGGCACAAAATCTTTTCCATTTGTCTGAATAGGTTTTCCTGGTGCTGGGTCTTCTGGCCTCCAGAATGACATCCATAACAGCTTTGGAAAGAGGTGTGGGCTGGTTGTTTAGGTAATTTGCCATGCAGCCAGGTTTAAAGTCTTGAGCTGGCTGTGTAGAATCTGATTGTCTCGCTGGGTGAGCAGGTGAGGAATTTGTGGTAAAATCCATGGTGGGCCGTGGGCCATGTTCCTTAGAATTGGATACCAGTGCTGGCGTGGCCAGTCTGGTGCAATGAGTATCATTTGTGGCCTCTCTAATCTGACTTTCAACAGTACCTTTGCTAGAAGAGGCAGTGGAGGAAAGGCATATACTGTTAATGTTTTCCAACTGAATGAGAGGGCGTCCACTTTCCAAGCTTGTGGATGGAATGTCCTTGCGCAAAATTTTTGAAGTTGGTAGTTTTGGGGGTTAGCAAACAGATCTATGTCTGGGCGTCCCATCTTTGAGTTATCATTGCAAATACTTGTGGATCTAGTTTCCACTCATGGGGATCCATGATATTTCTGCTTAGGCCATCTGCCAATGTGTTTTTCTTTCCTGGCAGGAATTGTGCTTGTAATTGAACCTGGTAAGACTGTGCGGTGTTCCACAAGGTCACTGCTTGCCTGCATAGAGGGTAGGAATGTGTGCCCCCTTGCTTGTTTATGTACCACATTACTGTGGTGTTGTCCTGGTGTAAGAGGTCCTTGAAAGCTGTTAGGGCATTCTGTACTGCTAGCATTTCTTTTTGATTGATATGCAGATGCCTTTGATCTGTAGTCCATTTGCCCTGAATGCACTGTCCTGCCATGTGTGCTCCCCAGGCATAGTCCGATGCATCTGTTGTGATGGTTTGCCTGGCTGTGGGTAAGGTGAAAGGTTGACCCTTGTTGAGGTGACATGCCTGAGCCCACCATAGAAACTCCTGTTGAAGGCAGGGAATGAGTGGTATCATTCTTTCCAAGCTGTGGCTGTGCTGAGTCCATACGCTTTTCAGGTGCCATTGTAATTTCCTCATATGCAGTTTTGCAAATGTTATTAGTAGTATGCAAGATGCCATGAATCCCAAGGCCTGCAGAATTTTTCTTGCAGGGAGTTGGGTCTTTGTTGCCATTATTTTGAAGTATTGAGTGAGCTGTTGCTGCTTGTCTGGCTTGAGATAAGCCATCTGGGCCGTTGTATTCAAGCTGGCACCCAGGAATATTATGTTTTGTGAGGGCACTAGTTTTGACTTATTTTCGTTTACTGTGTACCCTAGGCAACTTAAAAGGTGTTTGACAAATGCCAGATGCTTTAAAAGAATGTCCTTGCTTTCTGCTTGAATAAGGCAGTCATCCAGGTATGGGTATATTTGAATTCCTCTTTGTCTGCAGTATGCAATTACTGGTGCCAGGCATTTTGTGAAGACCCTGGACGCAGTAGATAAGCCAAAGGGCAGTGCAGAGAATTGATAATGGGTTGAACCTGCAATGAAGTGGAGGTATCTTCTGCAATTTTGTCTGATAGGGACATGCAGGTATGCCTCCTTGAGGTCCAACGTTACTAGCCAAGCATTCTTGCCCAGCATGGGAAGAAGCTGCTGTAGTGTTATCATCTTGAATTTTGGTACTTGTAGATAGGTGTTCAGAACTGAAAGATCCAGAATGGGTCTCCATGCTTTGTCTTTTCTTGGGACTAGAAAGAGTCTTGAGTAAAATCCTTGTCCTTGCTCCTGTGTAGGTACCTGTTGAATGGCTCTCATGTCCATGAGAGCTGTAATTTGTTTTTGTGCATCTGCCCATTGATTTGGTGGCAGGTTTGGCATTCCTTTTATCCTTGGCAAGGTATGAAAGTGGAATCTGTATCCTTGTGAGACCATGTTTAGGACCCATTTGTCTTTTGTGATGATGTGCCAGTTGTCTGCAAAAAGTGCTAGTGTTCCTCCCAAGGGAGCTGCCAGGAGAGATTTGCTTGGTAGTTTGAGGATTGAGTCATTGTGTTTGTCTTCTGCTAGCTTGGGGCCTGTCTTCTCCTCCTTTCTGTGTAGCAGTACCCAATTGGCGAGGTTTGTAAGGGCCTTGTGACTGACCTCTGCCCCTTGGGCATCTGTATTTGCCCCTCTGTGATCTGTCAGAAGCTGGAAAGGACCAGTTTTTTGTTGGCCAATTTCTGCTGAAACAAGGGGGTTGTACCTGTAAAAAATCCTTGACCGTCTGCATAGACTTTGCCTTATCCTCCATTTTCTTTAAAACCTCTTCTGCTTTGACACCAAATAATACATCCTGCTGTAAAGGTGCATCCAATAATTTTGCTTTAACATGATCAGGTAGGGTTTGTTCTTTTAACCAAGCATGTCTACGTATGACAGACCCAGTAACAGCTGCTCTACAGGAAGCTTCCAATTAATCAAATCCACATTGTAAAGTATGTTTGCCCACCTGTTCAGCTGCATGCAACAGATCCTGCATTTCCTTAAATTCAGACTGTTCAGAATGTGTGCTCATTTTTTGTTTTAATTGAGACATTAGGAATTGCGGATATTTCAGCATGTGAAACTGACAATTTAATGCTCTCGTACCCAGAGTAGCTGAGGTGTATATCTTATTTCCCCATCTATCTGGGGTTCTGGAATCCCTTTCACAGGGCACAGGATTTTTAGCCATAGAAGCTTTAGCCCCTTTGGGACCCTGGGAAATTGTTTCTGAGTCAGCCACAGGGCTTTTATAAAGGAATTTGTGAGAGTCAGGTACTCTGTAGTACCTGTCTGGTTTGGCTGGAGCAGGAGGTAGAGAGTCGGGATTTAGACTAGACTCCAAGTAAACATCATCCACAATGTCTAAAACTGGAGGGATAGCAAGTGGTCTGTGCTGGCGTAGTAAAAGGAACTCTCGGAGTCTTTTCTTAGAATCAGAGTAGTCCTGGCCTTCCCAGTGGAAATGCTCCCTCATGGTATGTAAAGTTTCCCCAAAGGAGTAGTCTTCAGGGGGAGATGCTGAGGGAATAGAGTCTTCAGCATGAGAGTCTTCATAAGGGGGAAAAGTGTAATCGTGTTCCTCAGAAGAATCTGAGGAAATAGAAACCTGGTCAGAGGAAGCATAATCCTCCTCTTGTCTTGGTCTTTTATCTGGAGGGGGATGGGGACCCGATTAGGGTAATCAAATCTTAAGCCATCTTAAGCATCTGTTTCTTAGGCATGGGGCCTTTAACTGTAGACTGATGTACAGTCTTTTTTGGTTTTAATGGAGTTTTAAGCTTGGCATAAGATTGAATGGTGAGTGTAGTCGGTCTGAAGACACCTTCTGCAACCGAAGGTGTTTCTACTGCACCGGGATCTCCTTCTGTTCCGGTGTTGGAAGGGCCTAATGAAGATGGCTGCGATGGCCTAGTACACTCCGCAGCTGTCTGGGGTTCCAATTCTGCGGTCGTCAGGGGCTGCGTAGGCGCCTCACTGAAAACCAGAGAACCGGCGACAGGCCCAGCAGAGGCCTCGGAGTCTGGCTTGTTCCTAGGCTGCCTGTCCTTATCCTTGTGTTTTTTATGCATGCCGGTCGTCGGCTGCTCCGACGGCATGATATAATTAAATTTCCTACCAAAGTAATGTCGTGCGAAGTCAAAATGGCGTTTGATAGTTAGTTTACTAAACCTAGCACAAAACCAACAACCTGTGACGTCGTGGTCTGGGCCTAGGCAAGGAATACAATAAGAATGGAAGTCCTTATGAGGTATTTGCTTCCCACAAGAAATGCAATTGCTAACTTTTTCTGACATCGGACTGAGGCAAGAAAAGGTTCCCCAACGGGGTACTTAGCTTTATTGAAGACTTCGGACTGAAATTCGATTCGAAAATCTCAGGTGTCGGCCGACCGACACTTGCGAACTGCTTCTGCTTCGGGCACCGCGCGGCAAGAAAGACTGGAGAAATTGGCATCGCATGCCTCTTATATACCCCTGGTGCACTGACGTCAGGATAGAAGCAACAGCAACCGACGCTGGACCAAGACTTCGGAACTCGGGCCGACTGCGGGACCGCCAGACGGCAGGATAACCCAAGTGTGATGACTACAGCAGGGTAACACGATGAACATCAAACATTTTTCAGTATTTTTTGTAAATGAAAATAGTATTAAGAAGAATAAGGATTTTGGAGTGGTGTAATACACATGATGTAGATATAATTATGTTAGAAGACACAAGATTTTTAACAAATGAAGTAAGATTAATAACAGAGAAACTATGGGGAGGAAAGACATTTGGGAATGACATGTTCTGCAATAGCAGTACTCTGTAGAATACAGTAAAGATATTAGATCCAACCTTCAGCAAAATGGACAGATTAACCACTGCAGATGTAAAATGGAAAGAACAAGTATATATAATTATAACGTTATATGATTATACAAAATGTAAAGAAAGGAAAAGTTTATATCATCAGATTTTAGACTATGTAGTGATAAATATGAATATTATAACAACAGGATACTTCAATTGTGATTTAAGAGGCGAGTGTAAAAAGAAAAATGATTTAAGAAAAATGTCAGAAGTTATAAGGTGTGGTACATTAAAACTTTGGGACAAAAATTCATGGACTTAAAAAGGGGTAAGAATACAACTGAAATAGACTTTTTTAGTATCAGAAGGCTTAGGAGAAGGGGGTATTTGAAACAGGATTTTCTGATCATCTTGCAATATGGCTAGACATAAAGGAAAACAAGGAATACATAAAAATAGGTAAAAGAAAAAAAAATGAGAAAACATGGAATGAAGAAGGAATGATATTAGTGATACAGTTATGGAAAGATCATATTACTATGAGAAGTTTCTAAAACTGGTCTAAATGGGGATGATATTCAAGGAAAATTATAGTGGCAATATGATATGAGAAAAGTAGTGGAAGAAAAATATAAAATAACAATGAATTGGAAGATTTAAAACATAATGACAGAAAGTACTTTGACAAAGAAAAAAATTACATAAATGAAATCAAGAAAATATACAAAAAATGTTATATAAGCAAAGATGTCTTTACAAGAAAAACAGTAGTAGTATCAAGTTACAGAAATGGATAGTAATGGGAGATGGTAGTGTAACGAAATAAATAAATGTAAAAGAAGACATACAAAGAGCTCAAGAAAATATTATGAATAGTGTAGTACAATATGTGCAAGAAATGTTTAAAGGAAAAAAAGAAGGCAACGAAAAAACACGAAAAGTAAAAAAGTTAACAGAAATAGAGAATAATGAGTTGGAAAAATAAATTTCTTTATATGAGCTAGATGAATATTAAGAAGTAAATATGGATTTGGCTGCAGGAACAGACAGAATAGGGTATGGAAGATATAAACATTTAAAGTACTTTCAAACAAATTTAAATATTCTGAAAGAATGGTTAAATTAAGCTTTTATAAATAAAGAATTATGTAGTGGACTACTTAAATTCACATGGAAGGAGAAGGATAGAAGACATGTCAAGCAGAGCACCTCTTTGGCCCTCTTCAAAAGGAACCTTGATGACTGGTAGGGAGAAAGGAAATTCACCCCAGGGATCATGTCAGTCGCACTGCTAGACCGGGGTCCAGGGAAGAAATAGTCAGGGAATTGTTATGGCTAGGCTTCTATAGGCCCTAAGGCCGATAGCCTAGTACCAACCTATGAACCTAATTAAAAAAAGCCTGGAGACAGGATTGAATAATCATTATAAGATTTTTATGAAAATAATACAATAAAGATTTGAAAATAAAACGGAAAATAGTATACATAGTATAAAGGGGAAGGGTTGTCAAGAAATATTAATGCTAGTTAGAGAAACTGTGGATGTTGTTATGAATAGAACAGAAGAAACACAAATCATGATAGGACATCTTAACAAGGCATTTGATACAACTGGAGATGAAAACTTGGGGGGGAATAATGAAAGAATATAATACAAGTGAAAATGTTAGGAAATTATTATTATACACTGACAAGCATAAAGTAAAAAATGCTTGTAAATGGCTGGCTAAGCCAAGAAGTGCATACGAAGAGTGGTAAGACAGGGATGCCCAATGAGTTGCGTATTTTTTGCATTAGTTATGAATGTGATGGCATGTGAAAAAAATTACAAAATGAGGGAGTTGGGGAGTATAACTCCTGAAGAATTGAGAATTACAGTTCTGTTAACATGTGCAGGTGACATTATAATAATTGCAAATAAAATGGATAAAAGAAGTAATAATTTGCACAAAATAGTGTCTAGAGGTGATAGGGATAGCTTTAAATAAAGAGAAAAGCAAAGGCTTAGATGATGTAGTAAAGGTAGGGGGTACATATTTTACAATGAATGAAATTTCTGTGTTAGGTATAAAATTTGGGATTAAAGATGCAAGTAGAATTCAATGGGGGGGGGGGGGGGAGAGAAGAAATAAAACAAACCCGTTTTTTTCTGGATAACATATAGATTAGCCTTTACAAAAGAAGGCTTATTTGATAAATTCAGTACTAATGGGAAAATATCATATTTACCAAGCGCATTTCAAAAGGAATTATTGCAAACAATGTTTTCCTTTATATGGAGGGGGGTCTAGATTAAACTCAGTAAAAAGAGGAGTTTTTCTATGTAAAGAGGAAAGAGGTTTAGTGTTAATTAATCCAGTTGTATTATGCTGTTTCATTAAATTTGTACAAATTGTACAAGTACATAAATGAAAAAGATAACAGATTAGTAGTAAAAACTATATAAATCTCAGTATAATAAATTTGGAGTATGGCAAAATGAGTACAAGGGAAGAGTGTATAAATGAAGAAATAAAATGTTACCAAGAAAAATATTTCTTTTTGGAAAATAAAAAATGATGATACAGAAAAAGAAAGAAAAGCACGGTATAAGAATGTAATGATAAAATATTATTATATAAAACTATGGGAAAATCTAATAGATAAAAATAAAGTTATGAAAATAAGAAACAAATAAGAAACAAATGGTGTAAACAGAAAGTAGAATGGCAAGACTTTTTGTGGAGATTGGTAACAGGTAAATTTCCAGTAAAAGGAAATATGCCATATAAAAGAAGTGTTTATATTAGATCACCGAACGCTTAGGTTAGCGAACGGTGATTAATCAACCCCATGTAAGCGAAAGCTTACAAATCCGAACTGTCAGAACAGCGATTTTTTTTCCAAGGGGAAAAAAAATCGCAGTTCAAAAAAAAAAAAAATCTTTAATGCATGATATTAAGTGGGGGGCTTCGCCCCCACACACCCCCCCTACTTAAATATACCAACTCCGAGACAGCACTACAGTGCCGAAAACATCAAACTACCTAAGTGGCCAAGCAAATTCTTTCCCAGGGAAAAGAATTCGCTTACATGCGGCTTCAATATTTTGCCATTTCGGCATTGACAGCTTGACCAAGTCACATTTGCTAACCTGTGTCTTCGGTCAGCTGATAGGAACCCAAAAAGAAAAATTATAGAATATGATGACATTGTCAAGAAGAAGCAACTACAGAACATGTCTTTTTGAAATGTAAGATTACGGGGAAACTATGTAAAGAAGATTTAATTTATTTTCAAAGATATAAAAGAAGTGGGTAAAATAAACATGGATATGATTAAGTATGCATATTATAAAAACAGAAGTAAAGAATATAAGTTATTTATTCATATGAGTTATATGGAATGAAAGAATATATGAAATTATGTTTCCTGGTAAATGGACTTTAGCAACAACATTAAGTAAAATCAGATGGTTATGGAAAAGGAGTAGGGGTCCAACAGGGATGAAAATTTAGTATGACTGTAAGGAAAAATATGAATATAAGTAAATAAGTTGTAAAGAGTTCTTTTTTGTATGTAATTAAAGGATCCCCTACTCTTTTCATAAGGCCAATGTTGGGAAGGAAGTTGGTCATTCCACCTCCAACTGTATGACGAGCTGTAGGCTGGCTGCACTGTAATGTTGAGATGACATACCTTCTGTTGCTGTTACTGAAGCAACTGAAGTGCACATTACAGGTGAAACTGATGGCAGAAGACCCACATACACCACAAAAAGCCTTGTGGAGTCAAACAATGGAGAAAATTGCCATGGAGGAACAGGAATACTCAGGCATGCAGAAAGTGACATTTTTGGACATATTGCCATTGGATTCCACTGTCCCAGTTTGCCAGTTAGATGACAGTACACATGTATCAGCTCCTAACAATGCAAGTGTTCCTTTGCCTACCTTATATGCCACTATAGTTAAATCTGCACACAAAGATATGAAGAACATTCAGGACTCTCCTTATAATTCGCATTTCTACAGAAAACGATAGCAATATTAACAGTTACAAAATTTGGGATAACATCACAGTTAATTTGGGATTCTCTTTAAAGGATGAGTGAGATTTCATTCATACTGGAAAAGAAAAACTTTGAGATATAACATCAGAATTGGCCAAGATTCCAGACAATTTTTTGCAACAGTTTGATTTAAATAAAATTTTTGCCAGCCCTGACCATCTTATACTTATTTCATTTTGCACATGTCCTTTAAACGTAGATTAAATGTGCAATTTTGGACAGCTAATGTGGAAGATTTTCATGTTAAACAGTATTTTTCACTGTGCTATAAGCGAGTTATGGAGATTAACAAAAATATATGATGGTAGAAAGTTGTGGAATGGTGCATGGAATGTATGAACTGTACTGGATATTAAAGGTGCTAAAGTTTTTTATGTTCTACATGTTGGTACTGTAAGTGAGCAAAGGGCTTATAAGTTATATAAAAATCAGACCATAACATGTTTTTCTTGGTTCCCTAACACACTTGATTCAACAATGTAATAAGAGAAAATCTGGCCAACGTTGGGAAGGAAGTTGGTCATTCCACCTCCAACTGTGTGCCAATTGGTAGAAAATGCAAACTGGTAGGTCATTTCTGGTTTGAGTGTCCCCATTACTGCAAGAAACATCACTTCTTCATTAATCAAAGTCTTGCATTACAGTACCTGATCAGGATCATTCTACTACAAGTGACTCAAAGGAGTTGCTTTTACCTCCTGTTCCTATTATAGACAGCCTCATAACAAAGAGTCTGGAATAGTTCAGGAAAGTGAGGAAGATGTTAGACAGTTTGATTCCTTAGATGATGAACAGGGTCAAGAAGAGTATACAGATGAAACTGGTGAGGATCGAGGAAATTCTAACACTTCTAAGGGCAAAAGAGTACACAAACAAAATCAAGCAAGGAGCTAAAAAACTTGCGAACAAAGGCAAGGGATAGTATTACTGTTGATGTTAATAGTATTATTAATGAAAAAAAGGATTATTTTCTGGACTTGTGTAAGATGCAGATACCTTTTGTTTTTCTGATGTTCACTCCTTGAATGCTTTACAAAAAATGCAACTTGAAAATATCTGTGGTCATACAGTAATATTGTGTTTTGGTGAGGATTTTTGTTCTGGAATATCTGTACTGTTTAAACCTCCTATTAAATTATTAGACTTCTTGGTCACTATTCCAGGTTGTTTACTCATTTGAAATCTGACAACTATCACAGGTAATGTTAAGATTACATTTAGACATGCATCTCAAACACTTAACTTAAAAGGAAAACTCCACCTTAGAACTAAAAAAAGTTTCACTATCTTTTCTGAGCTACTTTAACACCTCAAAATCACTCTGACCACTTGTTATAGAATTATATGTTTTCTGCAAAATGGCTGCCAATGGGGCTTGACATATCAATGTGATCTTGTTTCTTTTCAATCCTTTCTCTTTCCCCATAATGCATTTATAATGAGATTAGTGCCAGTCACTGTCATCTTATATACCTTCTGTAACAAGACTGCTTCTTTTATTTTCTGAATGGCACTTATTTGTGAGAGTCATAGAGCTTGTTTTATGGTATACAGTACAGTTGTGTAAAATCATACCGTAACAGTAAATGTCCTTATTTTCACTGTTGTATTATTCATCACCTCTGGGATCTTCACACAACGATAGCCCAATGTCCAGACAGTGTACCAAAGCCTTTATTACCTAGGGAGTGTCGTACGTCAAAAACATGTGCTCCCCATGCAAGCGTAGGATATTTAGGTGATATAAATACACTCCCACTTCAAAACTAAAGTAGCCCAGAACCAGGATCCCCAGTGGAAAAGGGGATATATACATCAAGAAAAAGGAAGGAAGGAAAGGAACCTCTTGGCCAGTATGAAACCACCACCCATGCAAAAGTAAGAGCAAAAGGAGCAGGAAGAATGGAGTGAATACTGCAACAGTGAAAAGAAGCATGTCTACTGCTATGTTAAGATCTTACACAACTGTACTACGTCATTCCATATCACTATTGCAGTATTCATCACCTCTGGGAGAGTACAAAAGATAAAGTGAAGGTAGGGAGACAGAAAGCAAGAAGGAGCCTTCCACAAACCCATACAAGGTAGCCTTGGCAAAACCTGCCCTTGCCTGGAAATGGCATCCAATTTGTAATGTTTTCTGAAAGTGTGAACCCAAGACCAAGCAGCAGATTAAGGGATGGAGTTGGTGTCCAAACCTTTGAAGAAAGCCCCAGAGGAAGCCACTACTCTAGTGGAATAAGCCCTCACAGAAAAGAATAACAATAAGAAACGGCCTTGAATATCCAGGAGTTGGTTTGCATACATACTGCCAAATCTATGACCTGGCATGAAAAGAAACAAAAAGCTGATCAGCTTTACGAATGGCCTTTGTTTTGTCTAGATAATATCTCAGCTGTCTATGCAAATCCAAGGTATTAAGAACCTTCTCACTAGCAGACTGCGAAGAAGGGAAAAAAGAAGGAAGCTAGATAGACTAAGTGACAACTCGTTAACCACCTTGGGTAAAGAAGAATTTATATGGACAGACACTCTGTCTCTATGAAAAAACAAAAAAGAAGGGGCTAGCTTCAAGGCCTCTAGTTCAGATACCCTTCTGGCAGAGGTTAAAGCAACCAATAAAACAGTTTTCCAGGTGCACTGCTGCAAAGCAGCAGCAGGCTCAAAAACAGCATGAGTCAGCTTTTCAAGGACAAAAATTAAGATCCCAAAAAGGGGGAATGGACTTCCATGGGGGTCTAATACAAAGAATGTCTTTAAGAAACAAAAAAGAAAAAAGTGGCAGAAAGGCAGAAATGTCCGACAAGTAGCCTTTCTCTTAAGTATATGCCAAGCCAACATGCAGTAGTTCACACATAGAAAGGAACCAAAGGTATACCCACTGAAAAGGGGTCTTGTCATGTTTGAGACACCAAACAGAAAACCTCTTCCATGTGGACATGCATGATTTTTAGGTATTGGGTTTCCTGGCCTCCTGCAGGACCCCAAGCACATCCTCAGAAAACAGATATCAGAAAGGAATCAAAACCCTATCACCCAAAGTGTCAACTGAAGAGTGAACAGATGAGGGTGAAGGAGAGTTCTGTTGCCCTGTGTGAGAAGATCCATGTGGTGAGATAACTTGTAATGATTGCCCCAGCCAGATGGAATAAGAGAGGGAACCAGCGATTTCTGGGACACAAGGGAGTCGTCAACAAGATTGTTTGGGGAGTCCTTCTTGATTTTGTGAAGGTCCTTTGGAAGAAGTGGAAGAGGAGGAAAGGCATACAAGAACATTCCCTTCTAAGAGAAAGACATGGAGTTTACCTTCCAAGCCAAGGATTTGAGACTGTGTAACATAACTGAAGGAATTTACTGTTCAGAGGGGAGGTAAAGAGATCTACTTAAGGAATATCCCACCGACGAACTATGGAACTATGTCCAGAAATACAACCCTGTGAAGCATCCAATCATCTCATCTCTAAGGCCATGGAATGTATCATTATGGACCTCATAAATAAAGACATAGGTGACCTCCAAACCCTGCATCCTACCCAATTTGGCTTCATGCAGGGTAGATCCTGCCTGTTAAATCTGGTGAATTTCTTTGAAAATATGACCAAGGCCAATGACAAGGGCAAATCAGAGCACACAGCATACCTCAACTTGGCAAAGGCTTTTGACACAATCCCACATTCAGGCATTTCTGATAACTTTAGCAAATAATGTAAACCATTTTGTTGTAAGATGGGTTGCCAAATGGCTCACAAATAAGACACACTATCAAAAAGTGGGTGACTCCACATCAACCAGCAGATCTGTTGCCAGTGGGGTGCCACAGGGGGGTCACTGCTGGGCCCTCTACTGTTTGGTATAGACTACTCAGAATTCCAGGTGAAAACTAAGGTGTTGTGCTGACCATGTCTGCAGATGACTGCAAACTAGGTGCAATCACTGAAGCCCCAAATGATGTTGGTATACTCCAGGAGGGTCTCATGCAGACCCATGACTGGTGTATTAGTCACGGTCTCAAACTTGAATGCAAAGAAATGCATCATCATTCCCTTTGGTACAAACAATGTCCCCTCATACTATCAAATCAACAATACCCTAAGTATGCATGAAGTGGTAAGGGACCTAGGGTCACAACTTGACTGCGACCTTAACTTTGACCACCACGTGTCTGCTGTAATAAGAAAAGCTTTCTACACAGCACACCAGATTAGCAAAGGCATCGCCTTGAGAGCAAAAGTTGTTATAGCCTTCCTATACTCAGCACTTATCCAGCCCATAACTGAATAGAACTTCCAGTTTGGCATGTACCGTACTAAGCACCTGCAGCAATTAGACAGACTTCAGAGGTTTCTAACAAAGAAGATCAAGGGAACTCCATCATGTGCCTTACACACTGACTAAAGTCCCTGTCACTACACTCTGCATCATACAGACTTCTTAGGGGAGATTTATGCCTGGCCAGCAGAGCAATCCAAGATCCAAGCCTAATGAACTTGCTGCATATTCATAAATCAAACGGGATTAGGGCTACCCATTCCAGAGATTTAAATATGACATGTGACTTAGCTAGGACATGCTGGAGGGGCAGATTTATCTCTCAGTGACTGGTGCATCTTTGGAACAAGTTACCAATTCACATGAAATAGATCACTGCTATGACACTCTTCACAACGAACCTGGATGAGTGGATGGGGCACCGTAAATTCTTACCAAGGATAGAGCTCACAACTCCCCTGGACATGGGCAGTCATCACTAAATGCAATCTTGGGTACTGACTAACATTTCTATGGTATTACACTGAGATGAAATGGCTAGGCTTAAAATGACCTAAGTAATCTCTTATGATGCTATGAGGCTGTGTCCTGGACCTGCTGAGAAAATGTGCCACAAACTGTGCTCTGAGTATACAGACCGTCTGTAAGGTGATCTGCAGATTGATGGCTATTTCTCATGCTTGAAGGGCTAACCTGCAAAGAAGGCAAGATCTTGTGCCCCCTGCTTGTTGATGTACCACATGACTATGGTGTTGTCTGTGTAAACCTTCAAGGGACGCAGGACCTAGAGTGAATGAAAAGCGTGAAGGGCCAGGATGAAAATCCACATTTCCTTGATGTTGATGTGATTTGCCCTCCACTGAGGTGACCAAAAGTCTGGCACCTAAAGCGGCTCCCATCCCAGACCTGATGCATCTGTGAAGAGCTCCTGAGAAGGATGAGTAGGGTGGAAAAAAAACACAGGGTTTGCGAGACAGCTGTGAATCTACCAGTGAAATTCCAGTTTGAGACAAGGGAGCAAAGGAACTAGATGGTGGAGGTGGCAGAGCCACACTGGTTTTAGGTACCACTGAATCTTCCTCATGTGAAACTTGGCCCAGAGGAGCATGTGGATGGTTGAAGGCATGAACCCCAGAGCCCTGAGAAACTCCCTGGCTGGAAGACAGAACAAGGGAAGAAGGCAAAGAAAATAATTTATGAGGGATAAAACCGTAGGAAGAGATGGCAGCACTGGAACAGTCTGGAACCTGCAGCCTAGGAAAACATAACCATGAAATGGAGCTAACAATGACTTTTGAAGGTCGACAGTGAACCACAGGCTGTGCAACAAAAGTGGGACAAAATGAAGATCCTGAACCAGCCTGGAATGTGATGGAGCCTGAATTAAGAGGTCATCCAGATATCTGAATGCCCTGAAGCCTGCAAAAAGTGACTACAGGAGCTACGCATTTGTTGAACACCCTTGGGCTGTTGAAAGCCCAAAGGGCACAGCAGAGGCCTGGAAATGGGAGGAAGAAAAGTACAGTTTTGTACCCTGCTGCAGTCATTACACTTGGGTTATCCTGCTGTCAGGCAGTCCCGCAGTCGGCCAGACTTCCAAAGTCTTGGTCCGGCGTCGGTTGCTGTCGCCTCCTCCCTGACGTCAGTGCAACAGGGGTATACAAGATGCAGCAGACGCCATTTTCTTCAGTTTTTCTTGCCCCAGATGTCAGGTGCCCCAAATAGGTAGGCAATACAAATTGCTAGTAAAAAATACAAAAGAAAAGCAAACCATTTTTAGTTACCAGCAAATACTCCCCATAGGTAATAAAGGGTATATGCCCAAGGTAAATACCAGAAAGTAAGAGGGGAAGGAGGGAGGGTAACCTGGACTGCAGCAGTGTTTACACTCGAACATCTACATTTATGGTAGGTACAGAACTGTACTATGTTCATCGTGTTACACTACTGCAGTCATTACACTTGGGTGGAATCCCAAAGCTGAGGTAGGGAGGCTGGATCTATAAAGCATTAGGGGTGGCTATAAGGCCCTGCAGTACAGCAGTGGCAAAGCCAGCTCTGGATTTGGATTATAAACACAAATGGTACTGTTTGGTGAAGGTATGCACAGAACTCCATGCTGCTGCTTCCAAAATATCCTTGGTAGGTACTCCTCTGAGGTAGGCAGTTTAAGTGGCTGTTGCCCTGGTGGAGTGAGATCTAATGATGCTAGGTACAGGTTTCCCATGGTGGGTATAGCAGAAACGTATACAGTGTCCTATCCATTTTGAAATAGTCTGCTTTGAAATGGCTTTTCCCTATGCTCCTGCAGCATATGCTACCAATAATTGCTCAGATTTTCTGAAAGCTTTGGTTTTGTCCAAGTAGAAGCGTAACTGTCTGTGAACGTCCAAAGAATGTAGTAGTCTCTCCCCTTTGTTCTGTGTTTTTTGGGTAAAAAGTTGGCAAGTGAATAGTTTGGTTTAGAGCCACACTTGATACCACCTTTGGCATAAATGTAGGGTTGGTTCTTAAAGACGCCCTGTCCTGGTGGAAGATGAGGAAAGGGTCCACTGCCATTAGTGCCTGTAATTCTGAAACTCTTCGTGCTGATGTTATTGTCAGTAGCAGAGCAGTTTTCCAAGAGATGTATTTTAATTCTGCTGTGTTAGCTGGCTCAAAAGGAGGTAAAGTTAATTTTTCCAAAACAAAATTCAGGTCCCAAGTAGGTGTTGGTGTTCTATGGGGTGGTCTTATGTTTTTAGCCCCTCTGAGGTATTGTTTGAGCAAAGGATTAGAAAGAATTGGTGGATCCGTGTTGTAATGAGCAGAAATAGCTGAGGCGTGGATCTTGATGGATGAAAAAGAGAGGCCCTTGTCCAGTATCTCAGTTAAGTATTGTAGTATCTGAGAAATGTTTGGGACTAGAGGGTCAAGGCTGTGCGCTTGGTTCTAGGCACAGAATCTCTTCCATTTGTCTGAGTATGCTTTACTGGTGCTAGGCCTTCTGGCCTCCAGAATGACATCCATAACAGCTTTGGAGAGAGGCATTGCTTGCTTGACTAAGGAATTTTCAATGCAGCTAGATTTAAGGTCTTTAGCTGGCTGTGAAGTATCTGATTGTTGTGCTGAGTCAGCAACTGGAATTTGTGGTAAAATCCAGGGTGGTTCTTGTCAAGTTCTTTAAGATTGGGTACCAGTGCTGACGTGGCCAGTCTGGTGCAATCAATATAATTTTTGGATCTTCCTGCCTGGCTTTTATGAGTACCTTTGGGAGGAGAGGTAAAGGGGGGAAAGCGTATACTTGTAGTTTTTTCCAGCTGAATGAAAGGGCATCCACTTTCCATGCTTGTGGATGGTAGCTCCTTGTGCAGAATTTCTGTAATTGGCAGTTCTTTGGGGTAGCAAACAGATCTATGTCCGGGCTCCACCATTTTTGTGTTATCATTCTGAATACTTGTGGGTTCAGTCCCCATTCGTGTGGATCCATAATGTTTCTGCTTAGGTCGTCTACCAGTGTGTTTTTCTCCCCTGGCAGGAATTGTGCTTGCAGATGAACTTGGTAGTTTAGAGCTGTGTTCCACAAGGTCATGGCTTATCTGCAGAGGGGGTAAGAGTGTGTGCCCCTTTGCTTGTTTATGTACCACATAACTGTGGTGTTGTCTGTCTTTAATAGCAATTGCCCTGGATGCAGTAGGTCCTTGAAAGCTAGAACAGCATTTTGTACAGCTAGCATCTCTTTTTGATTGATGTGGAGATGTCTTTGCTCTGTGGGCCACACGCCCTGTATACATTTTCCTGCCATGTGTGCTCCCCAGGCGTAATCAGATGCATCTGTTGTCATTGTCTGCCTGGCTGTGGGTTGAGTGAAAGGCTGTCCCTTGTTGAGGTGATAAGCGTGTGCCCACCATCAAAACTCCTGTTGTAGGCAAGGAATTAGTGATATAACTGTTTCCAAACTTTGACAGTGTTGAGACCATACAATCTTTAGGTACCACTGTAGTTTCCTCATATGCTGTCTGGCATATGGAATTAGTAGTAAGCAAGATGCCATGTAGCTCAAGGCCTGCAGAATTTTTCTTGCAGGGAGTTGGATCTTCGTTGCCATTAATTGAAAATATTGAGTCAGATGTCCTTGCTTGTCTGGCGTGAGATAAGCCATCTGGGCCGTTGTGTTCAAGCAGGCACCCAGGAATATTATCTGTTGTGAGGGCACTAGTTTTGATTTCTTTTCGTTTACTGTGTACCCCAGGCAGCTTAATAACTTTTTTATGTACGCCAGATGCTTTAGTAGAAAGTCCTTGCTCTCTGCTTGAACCAGGCAGTCGTCCAGGTATGGATAAATTTGAATTCCATTTTGCCTGCAAAATGCAATTACTGGTGCCAGGCACTTTGAGAAGACCCTGGGTGCAGTAGATAAGCCAAAGGGCAGTGCAGAGAATTGACAGTGCATTGAACCAGATAGAAATTTGAGGTATCTTCTGCAATGTTGTCTGACAGGGACATGCAGGTATGCCTCTGAGGTCCACAGTCACGAGCTAAGCTTTCTTGCCCAGCATGGGAAGAAGCTACTGTAGTGTCAACATCTTGAATTTCGGAACATCCAGGTAAGTGTTTAGTGTAGAAAGGTCCAGAATGGGTCTCCAGGCTTTGTCCTTTCTGGGAACCAGAAAGAGTCTTGAGTAAAATCATTGTCCTTGTTCCTGTGGTGGTACCTTTTGAATAGCTCTCATGTCCATGAGTGCTGTAATTTGTTTTTGAGCCTCTGCCCATTGATTTGGTGGCAGATTTGGCATTCCTTTTAGCCTTGGAAAAGTGTGGAAATGGAACCTGTAACCTTGAGATACAATGTTGAGAACCCATTTGTCTTTGGTGATGCAATGCCAGTTGTGACAGAAAAGTGCCAGTTTTCCTCCTAAGGGGGCTGCCAAGAGAGAGCTGTTTGGCAGCTGTAGTGGAAAGTCATTGAGGCTGTTTTTTATAATAAGGTTGAGGCCCGTCTTCCCCATCTTTTTGGCCTGGTGTGCCCCATTGTCGAGGCATGTAAGGTACTAGTGTCTGACCTCTACCTCTTGGATGTCTGTATCTGCCCCTTTGAGGTCTATCTGTGACTGGAAAGGACCAATTCTTTGTTGGCCAATTTCTGCTAAAACGTGGAGGCTGAACCTGTAAGAAATCTTTCACCGTTTGCATACATTTTGCCTTATCCTCCATGTTCTTTAATGCCTCCTCTGCCTTAACTCCAAACAGCACATCCCGCTGCAAAGGTGCATCCAATAGTTTGACCTTAACATGATCTGGTAAAGTATGTTCTTTTAACCAAGCATGCCTTCTAATGATAGAGCCTGTAACTGCTGCTCTACAGGAGGCTTCTAAGGAATCAAACCCACATTGCAAAGTATGTTTTCCTACTTGTTCAGATGCATGCAATAAATCCGGCATTTCTTTTATGTTAGGAGGATGTGAATCAGGAAGCATCTTTTGTTTCAACTAAGACATCAAAAATTGCTGATATTTTAAGCATGTGAAACTAGCAACGAGAGCCTTGACTTGCCAAAGTTGCAGACTTATATACCTTCTTTCCCCATCTGTCTAATGCTCTGGAATCTCTGTCAGAGGGAACTGGGTTTTTTGCTGATGAGGCCTTAATCCCTTTGGGTCCCTAAGAAATAGTTTCAGGGTCAGCAACAGGGCTTTTGTACAGAAATGTGCGAGAGTCAGGGACTCTATATCTATCAGATTTAACAGGGGCTGGGGGTAAGGAATCAGGGTTCAAACTGGATTCAGTGTATACATCATCCACAAAATCTAAAACTGGTAGGATAGCAAGGGGTCTGTGTTGGGGCAATAAAAGGAAGTCTCTGAGTCTTTTCTTGGATTCTGAGTAATCTTGGCCTTCCCAATGGAAATGCTCTCTCATGGTATGTAAGGTCTCCCCAAAGGAGTAATCCTCAGGTGGAGAGGCTGATGGAATTGATTCCTCAGCATCAGAATCCTCATAAAGGGGGTGTAAAGAATATCCTAAGTCCGAAGAAGAGTCCGAGGAAATTGTCACCTGGTCAGAAGATTCATAGTCTGCATCCTGCCTGGGCCATTTATCAGGAGGGGGATGGGACCTCCTGATCAGGGTGATTAGGTCCTCGGCCATTTTTAGCATTTGTTTCTTAGGCATGGAAGCCTGTCCTGGAGAGAGTTGTGTCTGTTTCTTAGCCGTTAAGGGGGGCTGAGACTTAACAGAGGGTTTAATAGTTAACTGGGTAGGACTGAAAACACCCTCTGTAGCTGTGGATTGCTCAGCTACTTTCGTTTCCTCTGCAGGTTTAGGATCGGTAAACTGAAGGCCTAGTGCATCCAAAGGCCCAGCCAGCTCCACGTGGGAGTCGGAGGCGGTCTGTGGTTCTGTGGAAGCGGTCGTCAGGGGCTGCGTAGGCGCCTCGCTGAAAACCGGAGAACTGGCGACTGGCCTAGAAGAGGCCTCATCGTCCGTTTGGGCCTCGGATGCCTGTCCTTGCAAGTTTTATGCACTTTCAAATAGAGCTCTTGTGAAACCAAGCACATACAATCCTCCCCTAGTTAACACACCAAGTGTTTCAAAAAATGTGTGAAATGGATTTCAAGTCTAATTTTAAAGTGAATGTAGAAGATAACTTGACTGAATCAGAACGTAATGCTTTAAAACAATTTCATGACTCTGACAGAGTCATGAAAGCAGATAAGGGTGGAAAAATTATAGTTATGAATACTACAGATTACAACAATGCTATAACCCTTATGCTGAACGACACTAATAATTATTCAAGGGTTAATATTGAACATGTATTGAGCTGTTATAGAAAAATTGACATCTTACTGTTTGACATGTTTTGCCAGAATGAAATAGACAAGAATGAATTTGATTTTTTACTAGTTGAACAACCTAAGATGGCTAACTTCTTTGGAATTCCAAAGTTACAACATGACAAGGAAGGTTTAACTTTTAGACCCATTGTTTCAGCTAAATTCTCCAAAACAGAACATATCAATATGGCTTGATTACATTTTAAATCCTATAGCTCAAAAAGCAGAATACTTTTTGAGAGACTCCTGGCACTTGTTGAAAATTTTAGGTAAGAAAAAAATTGATATACGAAGACACATTTTTTGCTACCTTAGATGTAAAGAGTCTTTACACCTCAATTGACCAAGAAGAAGGTTTGGAATATATGAGGAAACACATTACACACAACACAGATTTGGGAGCTTTAAAAACGAACACGATATGTTCTCTGATGGAAATAGTATTAGATAATTTCTTTGTTTTCAACAAAGTGTTGTACAAGCAAAGATCGGGGGTAGCTATGGGTGCTAGGGTTGCGCCAGCCTTCGCAAATATTGTCATGTCCAACTGGGAACAGGAACACCTTAAGACTCATCCTAGTTTTAACAAAGTTACGTTTTATACTAGGTACATAGATGATTTGTTTTTTCTTTGGACAGGGAGCCAAAATGATTTCGACAGTATGGTCAAGGATTTGAACAGTGCAACAAGTTTTTTACAATTTAAGTTAAGTGGATATGGAAAAGAAGTCAATGTTTTGGATCTAAACTTGCACATTGATGTTAGAAGTGGAGTCATACACAGCAAAATATATAGGAAACCTTGTTTTGCAAATCAATATCTCCACAAAGACAGCCTTCATCCCCCACACATGAAGAAAAATGTCATCAAAGGTCAGATAAGGTTGAGTAGGTTAACCTCTGACGATGACACTTATTATGAAGAGTTAGTTACACTAAGAAACATGTTCATAGATAGGGGTTACAAAATCAACTGGTTAAAGACACTTGAGAAAAAGGTAAGAAAGTTAAGAAACGGAGTAGCTAAGCCCATTTTGTTATCGACAGACATTGGGGTCACTGCTCCCATAGATTCACAAAACACATTCTGGCCGACCTCGGGCTGCCTGCCGGCAGGAGTACCCTACAGTTATGACTGCAACAGTGAAACACGAAGAACATCTAAAGTCTTTTTAGGAGTTAGACCAAAATTTACATATAAAAATGTAACTAATATAAAACACATTTTGGAAAGAAAAAATTCAACGCTAAATATTAGAGTAAGGGAAATGAGTCACAAAAAAGGTACCTTTTCATGCAAAGATTGCAGGCAATGTCGGTACATGAGTAACCCTTCTTTTGTGACTTTGAAACACTTAAACAGGACCTTTGGGGCACAGAAGTATTTCAATTGCCACAGTGATCACGTGGTATATTTGGCATCCTGTTTGACAAGTGACAGTTATTATATTGGAAAGATAACAAGGGTCATAAAACGTAGAATATATGAACACATGTTAGCTATTAAAAACAAAGATAAAAACAATTCCTTAGCAAGACATGCTCAGATTTGTACCAACTTTAAAAAGTTTGAATTTTTCATTTTGGACCATGTAGAGAAAGGTATTTTGTTAGGTGATGTCAACATCAAATTAGAACAAAAAGAGGCACTTTGGCAATTGATTTTGGGAGCAGATCAACCTCCAGGTCTAAATGAGGTCATAAATATAAAGTGTTTTTTGGTTTATAGGTAATACAGAAATAAGTATAATTTTTGAACACAGTTGGAACGAATTTTCAGTGAAACATCAGTGGGGATGTTATTGGACTAAAAGAAATGTAGGTTTAGGTGAGATAAGAATTTTGCAAGTAAGGGTGGGATGCTGAGAAGTTACACAACACATTATACTTAGTATATACATTAGGTTATGATCGCATTAGTACAAAATATGTTCATTTATCATTGGTTGTACTTTATTTTTGGTTTTACAATCAAAGTTCTCACATTGAAGACAACACCTAGGGACACATAGTACAAGGTGTATATCAATTCTTAGTTGTACGTTTGATTTGGTATTTACCATCAAACACAGATTTATTCTAAATGTTGTTATTATCCTATTTTCATTTTTTCATTTTTCTTTTTATTCATTATTTTTTATAAAATAGTTATTTTTATATTGTACATGTCAAAACAAACTTAGTTTGAGGTAATTAGTTACTCAATTTTAATAGGAATCTGTGTATAGACGAAATGCTGACATGTCCTCAATGGAATAGTTTAAGCTTGTATGGTATTATCAAGAAAAAACATTTACAGCATTAATCAACATTTTTTATATAATGACATTTGAAACAATGACATTTTTAAATCACATACATATATACAAAAAAATAGATATATGTTTTTTACATTGTTCTCACATTAATTAATTGTTTGTAAAATGTTTTACATCACTTCCTGTAATTAACTTTTAAAAACGAGAGCAGGGGAGAGCTACTCGTTTTTCTGAAGAAGTTCACGTTTTTATTAAAAGTGAATGAAAGCGCTAATTGGAATTGTGCTTTTTGTATCTTCCTACTCAGTTCACTATCAGCTGTTCGTTTGTGGATTATCAACTTTTTATGCATTGCGGTCATCGGAATTTCTGATGGCATGGTGTAATTGAATTTTCTACCAAAATAATGTCGGGCAAAATCAAACAGACGTTTAATAGTGTGCTTGTTAAACCTAGCAAAAAAACGACAACCGGTGACTTCATGGTCAGGGCCTAGGCATGGAATACAACAGGAGTGGAAATCCTTATGAGGTATTTGCTTCCCACAAGAAATACAGTTATTAACTTTTACTGACATCGGTCTGATGCAAGAAAAAGTTTCCCCAACGGGGTACTTAGCTTTTTTTAGAAGACTACGGTTCTGGATTCGGAATGAAAATCTCAGGAGTCGGCCGACCGGCACTTGCGAACTGCTTCTGCTTTGGGCACCACGTGGCAAGAAAGACTGAAGAAAATGGTGTCGGCTGCATCGTATATACCCCTGTCGCACTGACGTCAGGGAAGAGGCGACAGCAACAGATGCCGGACCAAGACTTTGGAACTCTGGCCGACTGTGGGACCGCCTGATGGCAGGATAACCCAAGTGTACTGACTGCAGCAGTGTAACATGATGAACATCAGAGAAATACAAACATTTCCTGAACAGAGGGCGAATAGGAAATTTGAAATTAAGTGTCCCTCAGACCCGAGGAAACCAGAAATGCCTGTGGGGGAGCAACACAGGAAACAGAGTTTGAAGAGAGGACATTCATAATGAAGGCACTATGAGAAAGTTGTTCAAAAAGGAAAGATCCAGGACAGGTTTCTAACACCCCTCTTTCTTGGAGGACAGAAAACTCCTGGAATAAAAGCCCAAACTCTTTCCGGTCTACAGAACTGGTTGAAAGGTACCCTAGCCCAGCAGACCCTGCAGTACCTCTGGAAAATGAGGAAACTGTTTTGCAAGGAGTTTAGAAATACAAGAAATGGAGGGAAGAGTCTTCCAAGTCAAAGTAACCCTGCTGGACAAGGGAGAGAACCTAGGTGTCTGTGATAATCAGCTGACAAACTGGGAAGGGAAAACCTGAGGGATAAGAGAATCTGGCCAACAGAAAGGGAAAGCAGAGAGTCAGATGGCTGCAGACTTTTCAGGAAAAGACTGCTTCTGTGGCCTGGGTATTTGAATAGGCTTATCTCACTCCTAGGAGTTTTTTTACCTTTGGAAGCTTACACAAAAATGCTGTCTTACTAGGATAGTTCTTTTGAGACTTGGGAATAGCTGAGACAAAAATCTGCTTCAAAATCTTTCATAAGTTTACCTTAATTCTGTAAGGTGTTGAAAAGGTCAGCTACAGCAGTACCAAACAAATTCTAATATCTATGGGAGCATCCATACACTTTGCTTAGGTATCATCTGGCAAGACTTGAAAGCAAAGCCAGGAATAGCACCTCATCACTGAGCCAGAGCAGCCCTAGAAAATGAATCAACTACATCACAGCTGCTTTTACTAGAGTGACAGACAACCTGAATAGTGGAACTGAGCAAGGAGACAGACGAGTTCTTACCCTCAGAGTCATGCATATCAGAAACAATCTTCCCAATCTGGGCAAGAGACATGATGTACCTTGTTACATGAACCTGGTAACTGATAGCCAGGAAGGATGAAACAGCCGAAGTGTATACTTTTTTACCAATCCTTTCCTGGCTCTACTGTCCTTATTTGAAGGAAGGAGCTTGGAAGAAGGCAACAGCCTAGAAGGCTTATCAGAAGATACACAAAATCACTGCAGGAGCAGATGAACGGCAATTGTACAAAAACTCGCAGGCATCCAGCACCTTAGAGAACCTATCAAATTTCTTAGCAGCTAGAGGAGGAGCATCCGGGGACTGGGAAGTGGCACAGAAGCTGCCTAATAGAGCAGCCAATACAGGAGGAACAGCTGATGGATCTGTAACAACTCATAATACCTTTTCTGGATGTTTGATTTTTGAGGGCAATCCCATTTGAAATGCTCCACCATACTTAGGACTGTGTCACCAATGGAGAATCAGGACTGACAGATTCCTCCTCCTCAGAACCACAGTGTGAAGTTGTAGCCAACTGAGAGGAATAGGCTAATGAGTCAGAGTCAGAATCCTCATCCGAAGACTCTAGTTTCCTAGCCTCCTAGGAGTAGAAGACCAAGAAAGTGCAGGAAACGAAATCCCATGAGGATGCTTTAATACTATGAAGGCACTGAACATGCCTTGCATGACGTTATTCCATTCCCTTTGTGGATCCCTGGGGCTGACACCACATGCTTAGTCTTCTGCCTTTCCTTCAATGGGATGTCTTTTCCGAGAAAACGTGCGGGTTCGGACCCCTGCATCAATTAAGGTACCCGGCCCCTCTTCCCTAACACGGATTTGAGGAATCCCTCCAGGCCCCTTGGAAATAATCAGCAGTGCTTCCTGCTCAATGTCTGCAAGGTTTTTTGAGGACAAACAAGAAGCAGGCTCTGTGCCAGTCTCCAAGAAGGTTATGGTGAAAGAAACTGATGGCAATGCCAGACTATCCTCTTGAGTCCTCACTCACCTCGAGAGAGACATACAGTGGATGTTGGACTGCAGCAGACTCGGGGCTAGACTTCTTGGTCGTCTTCTTGAGCAGTGGCTATACCTCAAGGCAAGTGGAGTCTGCCACGTTACATTTGGCCAAAAGCTTGAGATCATAGAAAGTTACCATGCTATTGGCCCTGAGACCTTTACATAACTAGCCAAGAATTTAGCCCATGTTCAAACAAGTCAGTATCCTATGCCACTGTCCAGCAGGGACACAGGTGGAATCCTAGGGGTGTATTTTCTGTTCCCGGTCCAGTTATCCAGGTTGCGCTTAAAAAGGTTTAATGAGGTATTTAGTTACTTACTTGGGAAAGTCCTACTGGGAATTAAAACCCTTTTCAGTGCATACCCATGGAGAAAAACTCCATTGTTACATAAACAAATATGCAAACATCTATTAAAGCAAAAGCATTTATATGTTTATAACAGAGACATTTCAAGATTTAAACAATGAAATTAACTGGACTGTACAATACACAGTCTCTTACACCAAATTATTGGACATTTTGGTGGCCACAGTGTACAATACAGATATACTTTAAAGGGATTTTTTTCTATATGAAAAAGTTACTTAACTGCAGATTGGGAGGTGAAGTGGCACTAGATGTATATGCGCATTCACTCATGCTGATACACAGAAGGCATACAATTTATTTCTACATTATACACAAATACTCATATATTTCTATATATACATGTAAGATGTGAGCTACACATATGTACTTCATATAGATAGATGGATACATAAAGTACTTCAGATTTCCCTTTCCTAATGATTTATTAAAAGGGCACATAGTATTTGTAATCTAAAGTAAATCCAGCTGTACATAATGGTTGCCATCAATTGTTAAGTTTCCTTTGTTGACTAGAAAATGCTCATGCACTCCACTTGTGTAAGGACTGACTCAAAGTCAGTGGAAGATGTCTCTTCCTAAGGATCTGCGCACCAGATATGCATCCTCTTCTGGAGAGATATCACAAGAAAGCATAAAGTATCTTCATATAAACAGTATCAGTGCACATAGTTGACAGTGTTGCCACCTGTCTCACTTCCTGTAGAAAAGTCCTGACTTAGGCAGTTATATCTTATTATGGTGGTGAGGGGGCATACAAATGGTAAATGTGTTGATACTTTACAAAAATTACAAGAGAAATACTTTCAGACTTTTCTCACAACGTCACAGATACCTCTCATCTTAATACATATAGTAGTATTTAAAGCTTGGCATTTCAACACTGGGATGCTGCTTATGTAAATTTGTCAAATGTGGGGAAAACTGCCTTTGAACCACTGATTGATCTAATTGCTCTGTTTTGCTATGAAAGGCATGGCTACAATGGAAGCAGCTGTGAATCAGTTACCAAGTTCTCTCCCTCACTGCAATACAGATAGTGATTACCAGTATAAGACTGTCAGCTGTACCTGACAAAGTAAAGTACAGACTTCTCTGTGTCTGTGACATGTCATTGCAGGTGGAGAACATTCCCCTGCAAAGTATGTGAGAAGTTAAGCTTAAAAAAGGCAAGGAAATTAAAGTTTTATAGGTACAAGCAGGTTTCTCGTACCTACACAATACTGGAACTACATTTCAGGGAGTAAAGCAATCTAAGGGTTGAGTTAAACTGTAGAAGAAAAAGAAGTTATGTCTTACCATCCATAACATTCCATCTGTGTTGTCGATCTTCATTCATTCTTGACTGTTGAGCTCGGTTCTGGCCCTCGGAACAGACTCAGCTGTTATATCAAGCTTGTGCCAGACAAAAAAACTGTCAAGCTAAGGCTACCCATACTGCCTCTCTTCCCTTTACTTCAGATGGAGTTGGCATACCATTAAGAAAATATGGAAGCTCTCTCTGAGCAACAACCCTATAACAACCCCAGGACTAGTTCTGAACCTCCAGGAGTCTCTAGGAGGGGGCAGGAGGGTGGGATGTCAAGAATGAATTAAGAGCGACAACACAGATGGAACGTTATGGTAATAACATAACTTCTTACAGGTTCATAGGTAGGTACTAGGCTATCTGCCAGAGGGCATTCATAAGCCTAGCCAGAGTGTGTCGGCTTTCACCGCCCCATTGATTAATTAACTGAGCCTCTGTCAAGCAGAGCCAATGAAGTGATCCCAGGGGTGTACTTTCTGTTACCCATCCACTCGTCAAGGCTTCTCGAAGAGTGTTAGTGAGGGGCTCTGCCTAATGTAGTTAGGAATTTTGTTCCAAAGCATGGGGAGTCTCTGTGACAGGAATCTATCCCTCCAGCATGTTTTATTTATTGTTGTGGTGAGGTTTAGCTCACTAGACCGTGTGGCTCGCAGTGACTTGGATTTCTTTAGGTGGAGAATGTCCATCAATTCTGAGTTGGACATGGCTTTGTAAGTCAGGCAGAGATCACCTCTGAGTAAGCGATATGCCACTGAGTACAGTCCCCAGCTACTTTAGATCCAGGGTGGCCCTAAGGAAGGATATTCCTGAGCATCACAGAGTCAATGGAAGGTCTTCCCCTGGAGACCATGCCTAATTTGTAATGAGTGATAAAGGTATGTGGGGTAGCCCAAGTTGCAGTTGCGCATATGTCTTCCATAGAAGCTCTGGAATGGAAGTCCGCTGAGGTGGAAACAGATCTTGTCGAATGAGCTCTAACGTCTTAGGTTCATAGGTTGGTACTAGGCTATCGGCCCTAGGGTCTATATAAGCCTAGCCATAACAATTCCCTGGCTATTTCTTTCCACAGCATTTACTTCCCTGGACCCCTGTCTAGCAGGGTGACTGACGTAATCCCTGAGGTAAATTTCCTATCTCCCATCCAGTCATCAGGGTTCCTTTTGAAGAGGGCCAAAGAGGCGCTCTGCTTGACATGCATGGACAGTCTATTCCAGAGTATGGGGAGTCTCTGGGTCAGGAACCTATCCCTCCAGCATGTTTTGTTCATTGTGATGACAAGGTTTAGATCCCTGGAGCGTGTGCTCTGAGGGATTGGGATTTCTTTAAGTGTAGCATGTCCAACAGCTCTGGGTTGACATGGCCTTGTATGCTAAGCAGAGATCGCCTCTGAGTAGATGATATGCGACAGAGTACAGGTGGAGTTTTTTTTAGATGTTCAGCACAGGGCATCTGCTTTAGACTTGTGATTATTTTAGTGAGTTATTTCTGGGGCCTTTTCAGTTGCAGATGTCTTGAGAGGTACATACCAAACGGGGCATTGTTTTCTATAATGGGTCTAATGAGGGATAAGTACAGTGGGACAATTACCTCCTTTTTTCTGGATGAAAAGCCCTTAGTGATGAGGTGTGCCACATAAAAGGATTTCCTGACTGTTGTGGCGATGTGGTTATCGAAGGTGAGACCACTGTCCACCTGTGTCCCTAAGTCTCTTATCACACTTTCGGTGTTTAGTGTACTGCCACCTATGTGGTAATTCACAGGTACATGTTTTTTTCCTCAAAGGGGATAACTATACATTTCTTGGCATTGAGCTTGAGCCCATAGCTCTGGCACCAAACATCTGTTTCTGTAAGGCCCTTTTGTAGAATATCCACATCATTTGGGGATTCAATAATGGCTCCCAGTTTGCAGTCATCTGCGAACTTTGTTAGCCAGAGTCCCTTAGTGTTGACCTGTACTTCAGAGAAGTAAATGCCAAACAAGAGCAGCCACAGGACTGAACCCAGAGGTACTCCACTTGTCACTTGTCTGGAGCTGGATTTGGAGTCAGCTACTTTTACAGTGTGGGATCTGTCAGTAAGCCAGTTGGCAACCCATCGAGTGACGTAGGGATTAATGTCCAGCTTAGTTAGTTTATCTATGGGGGATGGTGTCAAAGGCCTTGGTGACATCCAGATAGGCTCTGTGTGGACCACCTTACTATTGTCCATGGCTCTGGAGACCGATTCAAATAAGTCAATCAGGTTCAGGAGACGAGATCGGCCCTTCAAGAACCCAAACTGCGTGGGGTCCAGTGTTTGAAGGTTGCCAATGTCTTTGTTTATTCGTTCCATGATAAATACGTTCCATGGCCTTGCAGATCAGGCTCGTCAGACTGATGGGGCGGTAGTTCCCGGGATCCAAGGTGGATCCCCCCTTGTAGAGTGGGATAACTGTAGCTGTGCACCACTCAGTGGGCACGAAGCCTGAGGTGAGGTTATGATTAAACATGACACTTAGGTGAGGTGCCAGTCAATTTTGTAGTTCATGTAGTACACAGCCTGGGATGTTGTCTGGTCCCATGGATGCTGTATTCTTAGCTTTGGAGAGTGCGTTTTTTTACCTGTGTGGCAGTTATTACCGGAATTTGGAATCTTTCGGTATTTAGATGGGCCCTTTAGGGGGTGAAGTTTACACTGAATTGACCTGCCAGGATATTGGCAATATCCTTGGGATCAGTATATTTAATACCATTCTGTTGCAGCTCAGAGCAGATCTGAGCATTGCTATTTAGATTCTTGACATAGCTATAGAATGCCTTGTGGTTGTCTTTGAAATCTTTGGCAATTTTAATTTCGCAACTAGCTTTGGAGGATTTTATGAGGGATCTCAGCTTCTTACTGAGGCAGGTAAGGGAGTTTTTTGCATCCTGGGATTTTCCTCTTTTCTGCAACAGTTTCTTCCTTTTGTTGTAAAGTTTGCTTATGGCAAGGGACCACCAGATTGACTTCCTTTTTTTGCACTAGAGCGTCTTGGTTCTATTGGGGATGGCATGATTCACGCACGAGTGGATGTGCTTGTACAGTGCCTTAGTGCAGGATTCAGGAGTCGAACTTTCATTTCCCGTCTGCATGGGTATTATGAAGTTTGTCACTTCTGACTTGAGTAGCATGAAGTTAGCTTTGGCGAATTTTTTTTTACAGAGGTTTCCTTACTGGGTGGTGGGGGTGGATGTGGATGTTAAGGGTGATTAGCTTATGGTCAGACCTGACCAACGAGGGGGTGACCATAGGTGTGGAGCATCAATTTCCCATGTTGGTAATGACCAGGCCTAGGATATTGGAGCCCCTGGTGGGAATAAGGATTAGTTGATCCAAGGTGGTGGAATTTATGAATTCCAAGAACCGTTGGGCAAAGGTGTTGGTACACGAGTAGTTTTCCCAGTTAATGGCAGGGTAGTTGAAATCACCCAGTATTAGGGTGTCTGGTTGTATCTTAATATTTTCCAGTATGTTTAGAAAGGTGTATCAAGAATCTTGTGGCATGGTGGGGGATCTGCAGCAAGCTACAATTTGGATTTGCAGTCTTACCTAGTGTTAGTTGCACCTGGAGAATTCCAGACGCATTGTGTTGGGCAACTAGCCTGGTGTTGTGAATATCCTTGGTGAATAAGGACACTCCTCCACCTTTAGTGTTTCGGTCCTGGTTTGGTGGCTGAAAAGTGTGGTAAGAGTTGTAGCCTGGTATTGCAGGGGTGCTCTCTGAAGCCTTGAAACAGGTCTCCGTTACTGCACAGATATCGACGTTCTCCTGCAAAAGCGAGGTTTGTGTTTTTTTTTTTTTTTATTTGTTGGTTTCGCTTCAGAAGTTCGAGTTTCCGAAACTCGATCTTTTGGTTTCGGTTATTTGCAGTTCGAGATTTTGGTAATTCGAGCTTCTGAAGTGATATATAAAAACAATATGCAAAAAACATATTAACACATAACTGTACATTATATATCAAAAATCCATTTTTTTTCCTCTTTTCATGTAGTCCAGGGAGGTACGTCTGAAGTCATTCACTCCAACATGGACAATGAGAGAGTCATAGTTGTACTTGTTGTGGAATGACATGAGTGCATGCGTTATGTGGCGGATCCTGGCACCCGACAGGCAGCTGACTGTAATTTTCTCCTTGTTCAGTCTGGTGAGTGGGCCATCAGTGTGCCTGACTACAGAGTCACCTATGACTAAAGTGTTGGGTACGCTGCCTTGCCTTAGGGGCTGTTGTTGGGTGGCACACTGGTGTTGTGGGCTATGTGACACTTTGGTTGTGATTGGTGTTTGTTTGCATTTCAGCTTCGGAGGTCCTTGTTGCTTGGGCAGGTTAATGTTAAGGGCCTCCACATATGTGGGTTTAATGTTGCTATGTGTGGGTGTTGGTGGTGTGGGTTTATAAGGGCTATGTCTTGCTTGAGGTGTAGCGCAGGTGTTAACCTTATCCTCTTGACTGTCCAGCACAATCGTGGTGGAGAGAGCTTTGCTTCCAGTTTGGCTATGTAAGTGCATCTCTCGCAGGTTGTAGTGTTGGGTGGTAGGAGACAGTTGTCTGTGTACATGAGGAAATTGCTGCATTGCCCCAGTATGCCCAGATTCACCAGGTGGACATCTCTCAACCATTTTTACAAGGTGACCTTTGAAACTGAAAGCTGACCTTTGGACATGCTTGCTTTGGTGCTTTTTTTTTGTAAAGTACAAGAGCTGTTTTCCCTTACCTTAGCAAGGTACTTTGCAATTATAGGCCGTTTAGTGCCTATGATTAATTTCTCCTTATTAACAAGGAGAGTTGAGTGCTTGTATCAGTTTAAGACTTTGTAGTGCTTTCCAGCAGGTTTTAAAGCAAGTGCTGGTCACAGGGATGCTTAAAGGTAAGATGAAAAAAATGGTTTATCCTAAACACTGCAGTGTGCACTAGAGCAGTTAGATGTGAAAGTAGGTAACTTAAGTTTTACTCGTCTAAAAAGTTAAGTTTTAGTGGACAGTCACTATTTTTAAAACAGCAAGATAGAATGAAAGGGGGTGGTCACTTTTGTATTCTGGTACTATGGAATACAGTAGGAATGCCAATACATTTAAACAGTTGAAGGGGAGTCACTTCACAAAATGTTAATTTTGGGCTTGCTCACACAAGCCAGTAAAAACAGAGAGGAAATGAGATACATGGTCAAATTAACATAAGGGGAAGGCAACAAGAAAGACAGTGGTGTTTAAGAACACTACAGTAACCTGATGGGAGGGTGGGGAAAAAATGTCTGCCTGACTCACAAGAGAGAGAGCTGTGGTCTCTTTTCAAGTTTTAATATGCAGTTAAAAGCAGAATACAAGTAAAACACAAGGTAAATAAAAAAAATCACAGTATTCGAAATAGAAAAAGGCAATAAAGTAATACAACAAATAAAAAGCAAACTAACTACCCTGTTGGTAGGTCGGGTTTATTCTGACTGTATATAAATGTAATGCAGTCTCTCAACCATTTTTACAAGGTGACCTTTGAAACTGGTTTGCCCAACCTGGTACCTGAAAAGGATATAAACAGTTGGTCTGATTTTCTAGAGGATTTTGTTCTGTGCAAGTAAAAACATAATTGGCTGGGGACGTCCAAGAAATGCAAGCAGTGCTCTCCTTTGTTAGAATAATTTGGAAAGAAGACCAGCAAGTCTATGGTCTGGGTGGCACTGGAATCTGAGACCACTTTAGGAAGGAAAGGGGGATTTCGTTCTGAGCAATATTCTTTTTTTTTTTTTTGGAAAATGATATATAGATGTTTCACACACAGAGGCTGTAACTCTGAAATTCTCCTAGCAGACGTGATAGCTACTAGGAACAGGACCTTCCAGGATAAAAACTTGAGGTCACAGGTGGCTGCTGGCTCAAAGGGCTGACAAACTAAGCATTTTAAGACCAAGATTAAATCCCAATGCACTACAAGATCTTTGAAAGATGTCTTCAAATGTAGAGCACCCTTAAGAAAGGTTTTGCAAAGACAGTGAGACATCAACGAATGATCATCAAATCTGCTATGGAAATTCAAAATGGCAGCTAAATGAACTCTAAAAGTAAAAGTAGAGGTTCCCAATTGAAATAAGGTGGCTAAGTATTCCAAGACCTTATCAACCGGAGCCAAGAAAGGATTAAAACCATTTTTTATCTGACCAAATAGAAAATCTCTTCCATTTGCTAAGGTAAATTCTTCTGGCGGACGGTTTATGAGAAGCCAGAAGTATCTTTTGCACTGGGGAGGGAGGACAAATTGTTTCGGCTGGCAATTACTGGAAGTGGAGAAACCAAGCCGTCAGCTTGAGATGTTGAAGGTTGGGATGGACCAATCCGAGGATGAGATAACAGATCCAGAGTTGGATCCAGAGTCCATGGGTGAGGAACCAGGTGGAGCCACAGAAAGGGAAACCAGACTTGACAGAACCAATAAGGTGCAATGAGAATCAGTTTGCTTCTCAACCACTGGGCTTTCTTTAGAAATTGTGGAATTAGAGGGATTGGTGGGAAGGCATACAGAAGTCCCAGGGGCCAACAGTGGAGGTGTATTTCTCAGGGACCCCCCGCGAGGGGGGACTAAGGCAAAGTAGCTGCTGCATTTGTGGTTTATAGGAGACAAAAACAGGTCGCAGCAAGGTTGACCTCATCAACGAAAGATTCTCGTTGCTACGTTGAGATTGACAGACCACTCATGACGTAGAAAGATGCACCTGCATAGCCTGTCCGCTACCATGTTGGAATTCCCTGGAATATGTGTTGCTATTAGAAAGTGGTTGGAGGTGATTACTCACTGCCAAACTCTTAGAGCATCCTGACATAGAGGGTAGGATCTGGTTCACCTGACTTCAGTTGCCAAGTTGAAGCCCCTCTGTCAAAAACTAACAGAATCTAGCATCTCCCTGTGAAAGACACATATCTCTAAGATGTTTGCAGTTCCCGGAATTCATAAAACAATAAAACACTTCTACGTCTCAAACCTAGTAATTGCTTCTCTTGCAAGACAATACAAAAACTTCCAGCTCTAGACAATGTGTCTGCTACTTGGTTATGAAACAATTTAATTTCAACTATTTTCTCTGAATTTTTTCAAGTTAACTTCCTGTATTCCAGTTTCCATTATAACATATTTATATAAACAGTCAAAATAGTGCAGGTACATTCCTGTTCTATTCCAATAGGACATGCTGTGGTTACATTTTAGCTCAGTACTTTACACACACTTCTGTATAAATCATATCAATATTCGCAAGTGACATAGAATTATTTACAGAATTCCAGAAAGCTGGGCTGGCAGTGTGACAGTTTGCTTAATTTTTTTTTTTTTTGTGGGTTGAAAAAGGAACAACCGCGGGACTAATGGTTTGTTCCATGGTCAAGCCAAAAATGGTGTCTCTTTCCAGTGGGAAACGAGCAGCAAAAGCCGGTAAAAAAAAAAAGTCACTTTTTTCACATAAACAGTAAAATGTGTTTTAAAACACTATGCCATCCCCAAAATTTAAAATAAACACAATTTCTTCATAGAAGAAAATGTTTTTCAAATACTTTAAACAACGTTTAAACTGATAGAAAAAAAATGCGCTCTGATTTAAAAGTACAATACCGTTTTGTGACAGTCTGTTAAACACAAACTCCTAGCTTTAAATTACTTTCCTGAAGAAAGTATTATTAAATAAACAATTTTTAAAATGGAAGTTTTCTCCTCAAAGAGAACTTATCTGCCCTGCAAAAGAACAGCACAAGCCTATCGTTGATCCTTGAAAGCCTTGCAGGAACATAATCTTTGGCAGCGGGATATCTATGAAGAGCCTGGCACCCAAACTGGTCTTTTTAGTCAGCTCATTTCAAGCTGACTGATGGTCTGGGAGCAGACCTCTCAACTGTCCCTGATCTTCAGGGACGTCCCTGATTTAGACTCTGACTGTAGGTCTATCCCGCTTAAAACTGGTGACTGCTGAAGAAAAGGTGGTGAATTGCCCTTAATAAATAATGATAAATGATAGTAATTCTGAGTTATAGACATTTTACGTCAGAAAATCTATATGAATCCACATTCTCTTATTCTGCAAATGTTTCAAGTTAATAGTATCAATATTTAAAAAAAAATGTCCCTGATTGTCCCAGATTATTTGAGGATTTGTCCCTGATTCAGTTGAGATTTGTCTCTGACCAGTTGAGAGCTCTGTCTGGGAGTGTGAAAGGTGCCCTGATGCTTTGAAAGCTGGCTAGCTGTTATATCCTTAGCAGGATATAAACCAAAATAGCCAAGGCTAATAAGTGATCAATATGATGAACATCACTACATTCGTGCCAATATGCAAGACACATGAATACTTGTGGCAAACCAGCTTTGTCTCCAAAGTTCTCTTCCTCACAGTAGTTTCAGAGAGGTGAGCAATTTATGCTTCAGTTCTGAATTGAACACTACAACAGCAGAGAAACAGAACTAACCAATTACCGCCCCATAGCTATTCTCTCTCCACTCTCCAAAATACTAGAGAGATGCATACACTCTCAGGTCTCAGACTACCTCCTTACTAACAACCTCCTTTCCAGTACTCAGCATGGTTTCCGACCAAACCATAGCACCACCACTGCCTTACTCTCCTTTACTAACACTATCCTTCAGCATAAAAACAATGGTTATCTCTCCTCTGCTACTTTCCTAGACCTATCTAAAGCATTTGACATGGTCCCACACAAACAACTTATCTCTGTCCTCAATAACCTATCCTCACAATCAGTCACCAACTGGTTTCAGAGTTACCTGTCTGACCGCCAACAATCCGTTGTATGGCACAATGACATATCTCCCCAACTACCTGTCTCCATAGGGGTTCCCCAAGGATCCATCCTTGGACCCCTACTCTTCTCTGTTTACACCAATAATTAGCCTCTGCCACCAAACATGGCACACTCATACAATACGCAGATGACTCGACCATCATTTGCTCAGCCCAGTCCCTACCAAAACTGCAAAAAGTCACACAGGAAGCCTTTTCCTCTGTTGAAACATGGTTATCCGATGCCCGATTAATACTCAACCCAAACAAAACTAAACTACTCATCTTCCAACCCACCAAATATACTCAAAACAACTCTCACTTTAACATCACGGCAAAAGACAACACCACTATATACCAAACTGAACACACCAAATTGCTAGCAGTGGAAATAGACAAACTAAAATTTGACATTCACATATCCATGACTATAAAAAAAGTCCACAAAAAACTAGGAGCGTTATTCAGAAATAAGCAATTTCTCACCAAAGCAGCAAAGATTTCAATAGCAAATTCCAACCTTATCTCCACCCTAATTTATGCCTCTCCAATATATACCAACCTAAGGCAATGTGATCTAAACAAGCTAGAGACCTGCTACAACAAAATCGCCAAATTCGCCACAGGGGCATCCTACTGTAGTCACCACTGTCTCTCACTTGCTGAACTGGGCTGGCTTGAACTCCCTCACCTCCTTCAGTGGTATCAACTCTCACTCGCCCACAAACTAGTAAACCATCCACTAAATGTCCCATCCCTCCAGAATCTACTCCAACCCTATCACACCACCAGACCACTAAGATCCAGCAGCAAAAATCACTTGCAGATCACTAAAGCCAATAACTCTGCTGGTGAAGCACTGTTCTCTTGTGCCATAGCCAAATTATGGAACTCACTCCCACCCACAATTACCTCCATACCATCATGCACCCACTTCAAAACTTTACTAAAAGCGCAACTAAAAACATGCTGGCTATGCCCTTGCAACTCCCACTCTAATATCATCCACCCCATCCAACCACTACCTTTCTTTCCACTCCACCAACTACTTTGATTATAGCAAGCTCAGATGCTCATAAGCCAGTACTTATTATACAGCACGAACTTCTTCTTCTTGTAACATTTGTTAATGTCTGGTATGCACTTCACAGATAAAGATTCTAGTTGTCTACTGATGTACTATGTTCTTCGTCTGTAAATATGTTGTAAGTAATTGCTATGTAAATTGTTAATCACTATGTAACCCAATGTAAATACTGTCTGTTTATTTTAACTGTGGAGCTTTTCTCCCCGGGCCTCCGCTGAAAATGGACCTACGTCCAGTAGGACACTCCCGGTCAACAAATTTAAATAAATAAATAAATAAATAAAAATAAATGCACTTTTATTTTTACTAACAAACAGTAAGCATCCTGTCAACGTTACATATGCAGAAACATTCACACTGTAACTTACTGGAAATTAGACTGAAGAGTTACATCTGCAACAAAAATGCACAGTATATTTTAAAGATCCATGCTGCAAAACATGCATGACGCGATACAAATTTTCTCTCACTTTCTTCCCCACCAATCTCCTATGATCAAGCCCTCATTTCCCTGTACATAACCCATTTGTTTCTCTCAACCCACCTACCACCAGTTATCCCAGTGTTCAAAGACACTGCAAACAGGAAGCGAGAGTCAGTTACCAAGAGACATCACCCTTGGGGAAAGTCAAAATCTCTTAACAGCAGCTTTAAGTGCAAACCACCAAAGCAGGCTCTGCAATACTGACTCAGTGAGGCCTATGAGCTTCCATACACTCGAAAATCAGAGGTGCTGCTTGGGAAAACCACATGCTTTTCTCAGCCCTACGCAATACATGTTTTACAAATGGCCACCAAGTGTCAGGAATGTTGTGGGGCAATCCATGTACATCCTATGAGGTATTCAGACTGCTTTGGACACTCACACCTACCATTCCTAGCTCCTGATACTTATTACTGGGCTACAATGGCTGATTCCAGGCACCTGTTGGGGGCTTCAGTCTTCTCTACCCCAAAACCAGTAATAGATTTCAATTACATACTGCATTGCTACAGTGTATTGTACATTATATAAACCTGCCCATGTCAGTACAATATCTGCAAAAAATATATAAAATAAAGGAAACAACCGGGATAAGTTTCATTCAGTACAAGTCCATTACTCTGCACATTGCACTAGCAATATGGAAACCAAAACTCTAAAATTAAACTTGCAGTGCCAAAATTACTACTTATACCAGCACACAAATTTGTAATGGGGAAGCCAGCAGAGCACAGAAAAAAAGCACAAGTATACCTTCCTGCTAAGCTCCAAGAAAGTCTGACTTATGCAGAAAAGCACATTGTGCTACTGGAAAAACTAAATCATAACTTAGGGGCACTGGTGAGTGAGTATCTCATCTTGTGCTCCTATGGGTATGTCTGCTTTTGTTTTTATCTTACCCAGCAGGGAAGGGTACATGCCTTTGGAAGCTTCTTACGCACCTTGGTCCCCCTCCTACTGAAGTGCCAAATGCTAGGATTCATTAAGTACTGCCAGGTTAAACAATGTTAATCAAGGTGAAGCCACAATGTTAAACCTACTGTATGTTAATATGCATAATTATGCACATTTATGAATTGCTTCTATAGAATCAAGTTTCCCAGGCATAACCTTGTACTCTAGTGATGTCACTTCAATGCAGTACTGTGGTACAGCAGGCCTTTCATTCCATTCCACTTTACATCAAAATGCTTTTTTTCTGTTCAATACTTGGCACTCAGCAAGATACTACCAAGCAATAGTGTGCCAGTAACACTTGCAGCAGCCCTGCACTACATTAACTCAGACTCTTCATGAATATCAGCCTTTAATAAAGGGCATTACTGCAAACCCGGAGGTGGTTACTGTTTTCATTATATGCATCACATGGCATAAAAAAACTGACAAAAGGAGGAAGACATCAGCAGCAAAGTACAGTTGTGTCTACTTAACATAAAGGTATATGTTCAAGCGTCTTCATTATTGCAGTAATAACCCCTTGGGTTTCCTGCTAGGAAAGTCAAGAATTTTCTCCCCTCCTCCAGTCCTGGCAAATACCCTGATATCCCTGAAGAGTCATCTGGTGCCATATCCTCAGGTCTTTCTTGCCCTACCACTAGGACTGGAGCCCTGCTCTCCAAACCCTAGGCTAGGAGAATAAAAACATTCGTACTATCCTCAACAGGGTATGGTGAGGGAATCCTGAAGGGTGACCTAAATGGGGAGAGGACCTAAAGGAAAGGATACAGGGAGCTCACCACAACCTATAACTGAGAAGGGAATGAAGGGAGGGAAAGAATACTACAATAGCGAAGACACTTAAAAAGGTGCATATATCACAACTATACTATGTTCATGTTTCACTGTTGCAATAATAACTCCTTGGGAGAATTCGCAAAGCTGAAAGATGGGTGGTTGGAAAGACAAAGCTATACTGTAGGGGAAAGAAGGCCTTGTAGAAATTCAGAAGACACAGACCCTGCTCTGGCTCTAGAAGATGATGAAAAGTTGTATTTGACAAAAGTATGGACTGATGACCAGATGGCCATCTCCAAAATTTCTTAGGTAGGTACTCCTCTAATGAATGCAGTTATGGCAGCTATAGCTCTGGTGGAATGAGTTCTAATTTGGTTTGACATCTTCTTAGCATGCTGTCTCTAATAAGAATAGATGCATTTAGAGATCCACTTGGAGACGGTCTGTTTGCTAACTGGTTTACCCAACTTAATGGATGCAAAGGCCACAAAAAGATGTCTAACTTTCCAAAAACATTTTGTCTTGTCCAAGTAATACTAGAACTTATGTACAGCCAAAAAAGGCGAGGTTCTCTCTCACCTGTTTTAAGGGTATGGAAATAAGTCTGGAAGATGTATGGTTTGACTCAGGGAAGAGTTCAGTAACCAACTTGGGCATAAAGGAGGGGTTAGTTCTGAGAGCGGCCGATCTGTCTAGGCGAAATCTGAGTTAGGGCTCTTTACACATCAATGCCTGTAATTCACACCTTCCTCAAACCAAAGTGATGGCCACTAACAATATGGGATTCCAAGATAAGAATTTCATCTCTGCAGAAGATGGGTTGGGTTCTAAGGTTGGCAAAGTAAGTTTCTCCAGTACAAAAATGAAGTCCCAGAAAGGGGCAAAGGATCTCTGGAGTGACCTTAGGTGTATGATGTCTAAGGAACTGTTTCATCATAGCCTGATAGAACAGAGGTGGTTGAAAGGGCAGGCAGGAAGAGATGGTACAGGCATAAATTTTAACATAGGAATAAGAGAGACCTTTAGTGACAAACTTGGCTAGATAGGTTAGAAACAAGGGCAGTTTATATATCAAAGGCTGTTAGCCCTTGTTCTGGCAACAAACAGTAAATCTTTTCCATTTTGAGATGCATGATTTTCTAGTAGTGGTTTCCTGGCCTCTTTCAAAATAGAAAAAAAATGTCTTAGCCCAACAGCTGGCCCCGCGGGATAAGGATTGTATCATCCAGTCGGCCAATGTCAGGTTGGTCAGGTAGGGTGCATAGTGGCTCCATTATTCTGGGTCACGATGTCCACTTTCTGTGCAAAGTTGTCTAGGTTCTCATCTATCATGCTGTGTAACAAAGTGAATCAATGCTGCCTTTGCCAAAACAGTGCAATCAATATTACCCACAGCCCTTCCTCCCTAATCTTCACTAGAAACTTAAGGATGAGAGGTGTGGAAAGGAAGATCAACAGAAATGGACCTTTCAATGGTAAGAAGGCTGTACTTCTCCACCTGGTCCTGTTGTCTTTGGCCCTTGAGCAATACTTTAATTGCCTGATTTTTTTCTGAGGCAAAAGTTCTACTAACACACCCCATTTTCTCTTGACTTCTGTGAAGATATTCTATTTTGGCATTCAGTTGTGGGGGTCTGCAGAAAACCTACTCAGATGGTCTGCTAGACTGTTGCTTTCTCCTGGAAGGTACTGTGCTATCAGGTGCAATCTCATTTCCTGTGCCTCCTCCCAGAGCTGATTGATGATCCTCTTGTACTTTTTGTTAGCCCCAAACATTCCCATAGGTAGCTGTCACTAAATGCCCTATACACCTGAATAAGATCTCCTCCTAGATATCTGCAAGAGACACATATGTGTATGTCACTGCTTGTTTATGTACCACATAACTGTGGTGTTGCCTATTTTTATCAAAAGAGGGCATGTTAATGGTCTGAGAGAAGAAAATAAACCACAGGACAATCCATAGAAATGAATATGGTCCCCACCTGCCCAGAAAGAGAGAGAGCCCTGTATGATTTGGCTATAGGAATGTGGAGTTGTGCAGCCTTGAGATCTAGAGTGACCAGACAAGCCTGCATGGAAAGCAAGGGCTGAATCTTTTGAATAGTGAGAACCCTGAATTTGTTGACTAGCAGGAAATTTTTATGTCTTGATATGTCCAGGATTGTTCTCCTAAGATCCTTTTTTTCTCAGTGTTAGAAAAAGTCTTAAGCATTACGTTGCTCCTTTTTCTGCTAAAGGAACTAGTCCTGCGGAGCCCTGTTCTAGTAGTAGTATGACTTGGGCTTGAGCCTCCTGAACTGGCCTTTTGAGACAGATGGAATACCTACTGGTCTTAGGGGGGAAGCCAGCTGCAGTTGGTACCATGCCTTTATGATATGAAACTCCCATTGGTCCTGGGTCATGTCTGGCCACTTGTTCAGGAAAAGTGAAAGTCTTCCTCCTAGTTATGCAACAGGGAAGGGAGTGGGTTGGGATGGGGTGGGAGTCGACTTAAGGGAGGGGGCAGGGAGGTTCTCAGCTGAGTCATGGTTGCTCCCTGCCGGACCCCTGGGAACAGGATCTTCTAAGCCTAGGTCCTTTGTCAGATTACCATCTTCTTTGTTGTCTATGCTGACCATATCTCCTAATCCTCCTCCCTCTCTGTCTATACTGGGAAGCAGGAAAAGGCCCAGGATTAGTAGGGTAATTCCTATTGAACTTTGGTGGGATGAACCTGCAGAAAGTCCTTTATAGTCTAAAGGGACATATCCTTGTCCTGAAGTTTCTTGAATATAGCATGAGCTTTAGGTCCAAGCAAAGCCCATTTCTGACTTTAAGTGCTCAGGAAGAGACTGCTCTGCTAACCAGGTATAGCTCCTAATAACAGACCCTGAACCTGCTGCCCTGCTAGATGCTTCCAAAGTGGCAAAGCCATAATTTAAAGAATGATTTACAACCTGAGAACAGGAGTTGCAGAGTTCTAACAATTCTTTGGTAAGACCTCTATTTTTCCACTCCTCCAGGTTTTCTTTCATCTGATCCAGGAGCATTTCCTGGAATTTGACCATATAAAACTGACAGTTAAGAGCTCTCATGGCCAGGTTACCAGATGAGTACACCTTTTTGTCAATTCTATTTAAGGTTCTACCCTCTTTCCTCATTAAACAAGCAGTTCATAGAGGTCCTCTCTTTGGCTTCCTTTGAACCTGAGAAGACAACCTCTGGATCCACCACAAGGTTTCTTAACAAGGTGTTTATGGGAATCCAGAACCTTATAAAAAATGTTTTCCTGTGCTCAAGAGATTGGGAGTCAGATTGCAGGAAAGAGTCTCAGTTATCATCATCCACAACCTCTAAGACTGGACAAATTGTGACAGGCTTGAGCTCAGGAAGATTAAGAAATTCCTTAACACTTTTTTTTTGTTAATTGACAGTAATCCCAGTGCTCCCAGTTAAAGAATTCTCCCATCTTATAGAGAGTCTCTCCAAAAGGGAAATCCTCAGGTGATGTAACTAAAGCACAATTTGCGTATGATTCAGAGTCAGCATATGACCTAGAAGAAACTTGGTCCACATATGCTCATCAACATCAGAGTCGTAAGAATCCAGCAGACTCCTGAAGAGCACTCTCGTTTTGCCAGGAGAAGATCCTATGTCAGAGATCCTACCAGAGCTCAACTGCTTGGATCTCATGAAATGCATGAGCTCTTCAGCCAGCCATACAAGGTCCTGAGGATAAGCTTGTATTGACTGAGACACAGAAATCCTAGGCTGAAGCAAGCTGGAAGCAACCTTCTTGTATTTGGTCTTGGGTCTACTTTTGAGTGTGGCATCTTTTGTGGGCAGCCTGCAGTCAGTCAGGAGTTAGAAAATGGGGTTTGTGAAGCGATCCTAGACCCATCTGACATTCACAGCACAGAATATTCCAAAGGGGTCTCGGTAGAGGCCTTGGTAACACGTTACGTTGTCAGAAGGAGCTGTAAAAGCACCTATCCTCCTTTGATAATCACGAGCCTAGGTGGTTTATCAGATGTTGATCAGTTGTTGTCCTGTATCCAATGCATCTCCAAATGCTTTTTCTTTCTACAAAGAAACCCAGACTCAGCCTACCCAACAGATGCCATAATGCACTTGGGCCCCTGTGGCTCCCTCTCCCTCTCTAAAAAAACTTTTCCAGTGGCTCTGGCCTATGCTTAATAGTTCTGGAACTGAAATGAGCACACTGGGACAATTGGGCACATTGTCCTCTGGGCCCAGGCAAAAAAGATGCACAGAGTAGAAGCCCAAATGAAGGATTTGCCTCTCCACACTTCAGACAAACATTCTCCTGACATCTAACAATAATTTTAACAGTTTTTTTTTGTCTTTCGGCTTTTTCCCGGTAAGGGGTCGCCACAGCAGAACTCCGGTCCGCTAATGATTCGCAGTAGATTTTTACGGAACGCCAAGGTGCCGGCTCGACACCCAACCTTCAACAAAGGCACGCCCATTTACGCACGCATGTCTTTCAAATGCTACCCAACCGCTGGGAGGACATGCAGACTCCACACAGAAGGCACTCCCAAGCCAAGCCGAGAATCGAACGGGAGAACCTCTTGCTCTGAGGTAACAACAGTAATTACAAAAAATAGTTTTACCCAATGGGGGTACTTAGCTTTTGATATTCTAAGCTCTGGCATCAGACTGACCTATAATACTACAAAGGCTATATCAAGCTCAAACTGCAAGAAAGAACAAAAGCATGCCAGCAGCTGATGAATTTTATACCAATCAGGCAACAAAGGGGTGGGTGTTTGCAGGGCGTGGAGGAGGGGAGAAAAGTCTTTGGCATGCAGGTTGGCCAAGGGCTTCAACAGCAGGAAATCCAAAGAGCTATTACTGTAACAAAAAAACATGATGAACATCACCCCTTTACCACTGCACCATAATATTAACAATGTCACTATAACCTGGAAATCCATATTTCACAATACATGCATGTATACACAGGGATGGGGAGACCAGGGCTCATATGCCATCAGAACCCCAGCTGCATTCCTGCTTAACTCCGTCCAAGTTTTTTTACTTAAAAGTAAATGGACTTTGAATATGGCATTATGCTGCAGTACACTGTTGTAGTAGGGCATTCAGAGATAAAAAGCAAGCACTGGCGGATGGGCTGTGCATAATGCAGAGGCAAATCCCTTCTGTGATTAGTGGAGCAGTGCAGGAAAGTCACCTGATATCCCAGTTCTTGATTTTCAACTAACTAAGGCTTTTAAACTTTGACGTTTAGCAGAAATTCTACCTGCATTTTAAACAATGTTTTTACTAAATATATATATATACTTCAAACTAATCCATAATAAACTCTGCCTCTGTATATCATCTTTAATTACCTAAAGCACCATAAGACAAAATTATAATTTTTAAATATTAAAATATTACTTACTTTTTCAAGAAATCTAACACTCCATTTAACATCTTACAGACCCTTTGAACTTTCAGAAAACCCTACTACAAGTCATAACCTAAGCTGCTGACTGTTCACCAAACCAGATGTCTTCCATCTTACACTCTTGGAAAACCTAAAAGTTTATCTAATTTTAGCCCTACGAGTCTTGCAGTTGATATCCCAGAACAATCCATTTTATCAGGGTGTGTGCATTAAAGGTCTTTGTGTGAATTTGGAAAATGCTAAATCACATGCTGTTTAAAGCAGCCTGTCAAACAATGCAGAAATACTTACTTTATGCAGAATGACTTGTACATAAAGATGGGGATAGCATTACAATAACTATGATACACAAAGTGCAACATTGAACTACTTACTACTTCAAAGCAGTCATCACAAAGTTAGCAACCCTCAAAAGAGAAAAGAGTGGAACAAAATGACAAACTTTATCAATGCACTTCTTAAAGAAGCAAATGAAATTAAGTGGCAAACAGAATTATGGGGGAGGGTGCCTATTCCACACAACTCACAAAATTACAAAACAAACAATGAATGCATCATCTACAGCTGCATTTTTCCCATTCAATTCACCCTACATCATTTTGCTTTGCTTCAGGAATTACAATGCAGCCTTGAGCTCAAAAAGGGGGTCAAGGGTACTGTAACAGTTTTTTTTCAGATTCATTATTCTCATCATAATTACATTTTATTTCTTTTTAGCAGACAATTGTGCATTCACTTCTGCATTCATGTATGACAATACTGGAGAAAAACATACTAATTTAGTAGTTACACAGCTACTACCTATGACCCAAGAAGGCTTATCTGTCATTTAAGTATCACTGCCCTCAAAGGTGCTGTAACAGCCTTATCCTACTGCTGCAACAAGCAAGTGACTTAGGTAAAGTAGCAATTCTGTTCCTATGCAGTATGTGCTAAGAGTGTGTCAACGAACAGATGTCTCTGATGCAATCGTACTACTACTACTACTAAAAGCAAGATTGCAAACAGTGTAGCAGTCATCTCCCCAGCTGCTTTGCTTTCGTGTGACTATTGCTGACACACCACAATGCTTTTATTGGTTGTTCATTCCACTGCTCTGCAGTACCAGGCACGGGCTGCTTTCCAGTTGTCTTACTCATCCAGAAGCAAAGATAAATAATGGTCTCACTCATTAAAATCAGCATTTGTTCGCAGAGTTCATCGTCGTGACAACCCATATTTTGTTTGTTTTCTCTCTTAAACAGCTATATCATCAAAATAGCAAATCACAATAAACAGCATGGTAATTAGGGCCACAAATTGAACTAAAATCAAACAAGCACTGTGTAGAATCAAATGCTCTTATAAATCAGCACTTTTATCAAATATTAACACTTTGGTATTTAAAACAGAATTAAAAAGGGAAAAAAAATACATAAACATCTGAAACCTCTGCAAATTTTACTTGATAAGGTCCTGGACACATTCTTCTCTATTGTACAGATCACTGTTACTCTGATAACAAAATGCTGGGACAGTGAGCATCACATTGTAAGCTGTGTCACTGTCCCCAGTTTGAGAATGATCTAAAATCAATGTTTCTGAGGGAGGGGGGATAAAAAGAGGAAACTGGACACAGCGGGTATCTTATCCTGCTGCCTGCAGTTAGAGGCCTAAGAAGAATGCAATGCAAAGGTAAGATGCTTACTGAGGATGTCTGGGAACCAGTGCATGTTCATAGCTCCATATGCTCACATGCACTTTGGGGATGCAACAGCATAAACAGCGGGACAACTCCCATCTAAAACTCAAGATTATCAATCTGAACAGTGGAGGTGGGGGGGGAGGGTGCAAGGGTAGTTCTGCAATCATTAAGAGGGTATGAAACTCCAGGACCAACATCTGGAAGAGATCACAGTACAGCCCTGAACCCTGAACAAAGTAAGTTATTAAAATATTTGCCACAGCTAGAAAAATAAAGCCTGGGGAGAGGTACATCAATGCATGCATGGAGGATAAAGGGCACAGCATGTTGGAGAATATTAAGAAGTACTGAGTCTGTAATGCCAGCTTCAACTAGTAACTACAAGCAAAAACACAAAACTGAAACAAAGTGGATTCTTTGTTTTACCCTTGTTTCATCTTGGTTCCAATTTTGTGTTTTTGCATGTTGGAGAAAATACTTAATAATAAAATCATGCACTACACAGATTGCAAGTTACCAACCAGTCAGTAGGTGCTAGGACATAAGCAAATTTATCCCCCAACATTTAGGGCATCTTAGATGCAAGCATTTGTCTTGTGACTCATCTCCCCATCACCAAAAAATATGTCTGCCATGGAAACAGAGAGGTAGGTTAACAAATGGAATATCAAACAGACCAAAGTAGGCAAGATTATGGAAGCAGAGGTAAAAGCAGATAAAAAATAGCTGCGAAAATAATTACTATATCCTTTTTTTTTCCTCATTCATGCTAACAATCCAGTTTGAGCCAAAACTTAGCTATGCAGAACCAAAGACGCACCTTCAAAGTACCATGTGATTTACATTAGGATATCACTGTCTGCTTTGAAGTCTTGCAATTAGGTGTTGCTCACTAAAGGCCACATTTTTGTTAGCTGCTGATTTCACACAGAATGAATTACATTTCTTCAGACAAATGGAAAAGGAAATTTATCAAGAGACATAATAATAAGCCAAAAAACAGGTGGTTACACAGAAAAAAGGTTAAGTGTGAGTGTGTAATTCATACACAATTAAAATTGTGCACTAAATTAACTAATACGTTTAAGAAACTTAGTGACAAACAGTCTCTATTCATGTAAAAGTACAGCATGAGCGTTGTTGCCTCACAGCAAGAGGTTCTCCTGTTCGAATCTCGGCTGGAGTGCCTTCTGTGTGGAGTCTACATGTCCTCCCCGCAGTCGAGTGGCCTCTGAAGGACATGCGTGAATGGGCGTGCCTTCGCTGAAGGTTGGGCGTCGAGCTGGCAACTCAGCACCATAAAAAAATCTACTGCCAATCTTTAGCGGACCAGAGTTCCGTTGTGGCAACCCCTACTGGGTAAAGTCGGAAAGACAAACAAACATTTATGTAAAAGCTTCAATAATGCAGCCTCAAACTCAGTGATGGCTTGTGAAGACTCAACCTTAAAAGAGTGTCACTATAATCCCATGTAGCACTGAGCCCTTACATCTATTCATCCATCTTAATCTTAAAATTAGCACAACGACCTGCCTTTAGGCAAGTGAATATCAAACCAGTTCTGTTCATTTTCCCAGACAAAGGCTTCCTCATCACTGTTGTCAGTATGAAGTAAAGCAACTCATTTATCACTTAATGCCTTAGTCACTTTATGCCATACATGACAGTAAAGTTTCTATGGCATGTAGCTCACTTGACAGTAAAAGCCATGTAAGCTTTGGAATTCGAGAAATCTGAGGGCAATTCTTGTACTGCCAACATTTTTGGCAATATAAGCAGCACACAGACATCTAGCTCCATTGTGCAATTCTAAAATTACTTGTTAACATCAAGTAACATTTCAAACTCTATAATCACCCACAAGAACTTCAACTTATATGATTAGTGGTTGTGCTTACCTTCTTCACATTATCTTCTCAAAGCCCAATCTTTGCTCTTGCATACTTTAGCTCTGTTTTTCCTTCCACTAACACTGTGAGAATTCAGTAATTTTCACAAAAGAATGTAATGGCTTGGAAACAGCCATTACATCATCAGAGAAAAAAGTAAGATAAGTGGAAATGTGCTGATTTGTTACATACTGGAAGAGTTCTCTGCCGCTCAAAAAGATGAAGCTATACTTTGCTGAACAGGACTTTGCTCAAACCACTGTGAAAACAGATAACACACTCTCTTCCTATACAGAATCAGTTTACGTTATCCAACTTTAGCCCCTATCAGTTCTCCAATATAAAGATTCAGTATGAGCTAGTTTTGTGATGAGTAAAAGGACTGCTAAAGCATAACAATTTACAGAAGGACTTTCTCTGCAAAGTATGCCTTGTAAATGCAAATGTGATTTTATGCCACAGCAAGAAGAAAGATTTTGAGAGCAAGTTTCTGCCCTTATACAGTGAACTCAACAAACAAGTGGTTTAAAATAGCACTTCAAAGCATACTCACTTGCAAACAGTGAGAATATTGACACAGACACTGCATACTGTGTAGTGCTCATCACACGAGTGGACAGTCACTTAATACAACTCAAGAACTGCTTAACTTGATAAGGCTGAACGGCTTCACAACAAAAAAGTTTAATTACCACACAGCAAAACCTCTGGCTACAGATGGTGCACCATTCCTGTGTTCTGCAAATAGTGGTGGGATTGCATTACTGGCAACTAAACAGAAAAGTCTCAATGTACAAGAAAGTTTAACCATAAGAAAATGTATTTGGCAATAGAAAGTCTTATGTACTAGGTCTGCATCACTGGTGTAAAAGAATGAAGCCTTGAATACAACTCATGCGGTCCCCCAGTTCAAACAGTGTTTAGGAACTTGCTGCAGCAGGCATGAGTGGAGAGATAAGTGACATGGCTTTGCTGGTTCATCTGTTTTTGTGGGAGGATAACATATTTGGGCACTTGGTTTGTACTGTAGAATCACCCTGTGGAGGGTAGAGGGTGTGATGCACCTGTTCTGTCACCCACTGCATGCCAAACTCAGGGGTGGTACTGGGAACGTGCAAAGGGATGACATTAACAAAAGCAGCATGTTTCTACACTTTATGCAATGTTTCATAATAAAAAAATAAAAATAAAAAAAAATAATGGCCAATTACTGACCCTGGTGGTACTGGGAATGTGCAAAGGGATGCCATTAACAAAAGCAGCATGTTTCCACATTTTATGCAATGTTTCATAATAAAAAAAATAAAAATAAAAAACTTTCCTCCATGTAATTTATTTGCACATGATACCATTCTCTGAACCACTTGAAGTCTTAACTTTTCATTAACTACTGAGTGGCACATGTCAAACACTTGCTTAAGAACCGAGTAGATGACCTCTATGGCACTCTGGTCTGCTACTCAAGTCACCCAATCAAAAACCCTTTCGCAAGACTCATTCTCGATGAATTAAGAGATCACTGATAGTTCCACACTACAAGACTAATTAAAAGGACTTGTTTCTTAATTTTGGAATTATCCTGATAATACAGTGTTCACCGCTAAGATAAAGCACTCTGCCAGCACAGGCAAACAATGTTTCGGTAACTATGCCTGTCTAGACTGGTATTAGGCCCTCTTCTGTTTACCTCACAAATGCTCTCACTCTGGGTATCAGTGTATGTTCTGCTTTGCTCTGTTTAAAAGAAACCATGGTCAAGTGGGTTTCCTCTGAGTGCTCTGGTTTCCTCCCACATTCCAAAGACATGCAGCAGGTGGAATGGACATTCTAAACTGAACTTAGTTGAGAGTGTGTGCACAAATGAGTGGTGCAAATTAACTACTGTGGCAGGGCTAGCCACCCGGTGGTGTAAACCTTGGCTCAAGATGATTGTCACTGTGGAAGTGACACGCCGAACCCATGTGCAAAATGGGAAAAGGGGTTGCGGATGTATAAATCTGAACTTCTCATTCATCCTGTGCATAAGTCTTGACCAAACTATATTTCTGGTTCAACACATACACACATTTTACATAAACACAAACAAAGTAAAGCCATGTTATCTGGTAATCAATAACTCACAACAAGACTGGTCCAACTGTGGCAAAGATGATAGCTGAAGAAAGTGCAAGCCTTTAATCCCACACTCAAATTTCAATCATCAACTACGTTGAACCTTTTGAAGTTTATAGCAGTAGATGGGTGTCTGCCACAGGATAAGAAGATTTGTTTAATCTTAAAGTAAAGCCAAATGGAAGAGATACTACAGACAGAGGCATGATCGCTCTAGGGGAGCTTGTACTCTCATCATGGTACTTAAAACTTTCCATGTGTTCAAAATAAGGAGATGCTTCCTCTCCATGCTCCTTACAAAAACACCACTAGGAGCTATAAGGTGGCCTCGAATGGTTGCAACTGAAAAATAAATTTGACATGGCCAGACTGTGGCATAAAAGGATAAATCCTTAACTACAGCCTCAACGACCAGGGTTCAAACAACAGCTT
>NC_056743.1:816203234-816275734 GCF_019279795.1 Protopterus annectens
GGGGCCTGAACTAAACATGCTTTTCCCATATCTATCCATGATCCTGGAATCTCTGTTAGGAGGACAGATAGATGAGGACATTGCAGACGTTTCCTTTTTGGTGGCTGCCACCACCACCATGCCATCAACAGGCACTCCCTTAGTCAAAAAAGCTTTGTCCACTGGGGCAGAAATGAACTTATTTGGCTTACGAGGGACAGGTTCCATAGCCTCTGGAGACTCCCACGCCTTACAAGAGATAAGCTCCATGAGCTCATCGTAAGGCGGAGACACCCAAGAGGTGGAAGGTTGAGACCCGAAAGCCTTCAAGAGCAATGACTAGTCTTCAGTAGGGCTTTTGGACTGCCAACCGCCCCTCTGATTAAGGATCGCTAATATCTTCGCAAAGGAGATATCCTCAGAGGGGGGATCGAGGGGACCCTTCTGACTCATCCAAGTCAGTGTCAGATGTCAAAGACTCCTGTGGGGAGTCCAAGTGCCTCCTCTTGCACAGTCTCTTTCTGGGTACCTCCTCAGTGGGGGCATCTGGAGAGGTCTCAGAAGAGCAGAAGGCGCCCTGTGGGGCCACTTCAGGCTCAGGGTCTCTACGCTTGGGTTGACCGGTAAAAGCAGGAGTGGACACAGGCGCATGAGGGGAGGAGGATGTCTTTGGAGACAGGACTCTCCTCATGGCATCGAACACACTATGGCTCCAATGAGAAGGGGTAGACTGATCCGAAGGGACTGTCCGATCCTTCTGCACAGAGGCCATGGGCTCTGAGCCCGAGGTAGGAGCCGAGCTCATACAAGCCGAAGCCCCGAGAGGAAGAGTCGGCATTGACAAATCGGTACAACTATTCTCTCCGGACCCGACAGGAGAGTGTCGGCTCCTAGAGTCCCCGGTAGGCACCGAGGACGTCCGAGTAGATGGAACTGATAACACTGGAGCAGGTCTCAGCTCCACAGGCTCAACAACCTTCAGGTCGGGCTCCTCCGGCTCCGAAAGTCCAGTACGGCTTGGAGGAAAAGCAGTCAAATCCAGGTTAATGGTCTTCGGCTCCGACGAAAGGCATCGGAGCAGACAACAATCTGGCAAGGCCTGGTGTCCGTAAAAGCTTCTGCACCAACCGGTCCATATCCAAATCTGAGAGGTTGACAGAAGACATCGAGGAGTGCACCGAGGGTGCTGATTGGAGCAGAGAAGATGAGGGAATCTCAGAAACCGGCTCCAAAGCTGTGAGCTGGCTCAGAACAGAAGGGACACTCAGTTCCAAGGGCAGTGGAACCGATGACCCCACACCCTCCATTTTTTTAGCCTTTTTCGATGGTTTGGAGTCACCTGAAGACTTGGATGACTTTGAGGATTTACTAGCACCATTCTGGTCACCCAGTGCTTTCGAGAAGGGGTGCTGATGTAAACCCCTATCCACCAGTTTCCTCCTTCTCTCTAAAAGTACCCTGGAAGAGAAGGAGTGACAGATGCTACATGAGTCTTGGACGTGTAATGCCCTCAGACAATAAACACACTGAACATGCCCGTCAGTGACTGACATTTTTTTCCCATAATCCGGACATTTTTTGAAGCCAGATTTAGGATGTGGCTTCTCTTTCTCATCAGACATCTCTATTTTAAATTTAGACAAATTTAAACAATTGAAAAAAGACACTCAAGAAATAAATCTATCAACTACTGCTAAGAAAGTGGTTAAATACAAGGCTAACTACTAGGGAAACTCTATAGAAAAAGCAAGCCAACACAGGGCACTTATCTAAATCTAAGTCTAAAACTATATAGTGTATATATATATATATATATATATATATATATATATATATATAGATATAGATATAGATATAGATATAAACTATCCTAACAAGAAAGTCAAGAAAAAAAAATGTTTAAAACTTGCAAACAGACAAATCTATCCAATAAAATTGGTCCGAGCTATCTGGAACACAGAGATCTGTGCTGTGTCAAACTATATCTGAGGTAATTCCAGGAGTGCATCATGGGATAAGGGGCTTGGTCTCGAGCTACTGGCAAACCTTGGGCTTTGCTCTCGGCTCCGAACCCATCAGAGAATAAACGGCGAAATTTAACAACTTCACATTGCATTTTAACATATTGTTTGAAAATTCTCTGTATACTGTATTTTAACATATTGTGTAAAATTTTACTTACTGTGGAGTTTTTCTCCCCGGGCCTCCACTGAAAATTGACCTGTGTCCAGTTGGACCATCCCAGTTAACAAATGTAAAATAAATAAATACTTCTAAACAATTCAGCTAAAATACCAGAAAAATCCCAAAAGATTCTGGCAAACAATCAACATCCTTCTCAACCCTGGTAAACCCACTACCCCAGCCCCAACTCTGACCAACCCAAATGACTGCACAGCCACTCAATTCAACTCCCATTTTAATAACTCAATAAAATTTCTACTAAACAGAACCTCTAATATGCCACCTCTAATATGCCTCTGTCCATACCTCAAACCTCCAACAACAATTCTACCCTCCTCTAGCTCAAAATTATCCAAACTATTTATGTTAAAAATTTCCTTTCTAAACTAAAACCTTGCACACTAGCTTTAGACCAGCTACCTGGTGACTTTCTACAACTAGCTACTACTTCCATCGCTTACCCTATATCTATTCTCATCAACAGTTCTATCTCTGAACAGTACATACCACTCCTCTGGAAAATATCTATGTCACACACCTTACATAAAGGCAGTTCCTCTACTGATGTATCCAACTACAGATCAATTGCGATTTTGTCACCACTTGTGAAAATCTTAGAAAAATGTATATACAAACATATCTTACACCACTTTCTGTCAAATAATCTATTATCTAATAGACATATGGCTTTCGACCTAGGCATAGCACCAGTACAGCTCTAATTAGCTTTACTAATACTGTAAATCAACTGAGAAACAAAAAACAACTAGTCTCTGCTACTTTCCTAGATATGTCAAAAGCATTTGACACTGTATTTCATCAATACTTCTCAATAAACTAGCTTTCTACAACTGCGGCTCTAAAGCCCAAAGCTGGTTTCATAGCTACCTGTCAGATAGGAAACAAGCCACTTTATGGGACAATGAACTCTCCTGCCCAGGTCCCTATATGTGTAGGAGTTCCACAAGGATCCATCCTTGGCCCACTTTTATTTACAATTTTTACCAATGTCCGAAACTCCTCAGCAAATCCAGCCTCAATCATGCAATATGCTGACAATGCTTCCCTAATCTGCTCTGCCCCCTCTATCAAGGAACTCCCAAAAAAAAAAAAAAAAAAAAAAAAAAAAGAGTCAGGCAGCCCTCCACAATATTGAAAACTACTTAACAGCCCATCAACTTGTAGTTAACCCCAATAAAACCAAGCTTATGGTCTTCTACAATACCTCAACAACAACCAACCACCTATCTCTATTTCCTCCTCCAGTGGCAAAAAAAAATAGAACCTGTTGAACATACACAACTTCTTGGTGTCACAACTGATAGTGGACTTAAGTCTGACAAACACCTTGCACTAACAATTGAAAAGGTTCATGTCAAACTGGGTTCTCTCTACAGGGCTAATTCGCATCTTCCTGACCATGCCAGCCTCACAACAGCCAGAACCCATCTCTTATCTTCCTTACTTTCCTGTTCACAAATATTTACCAATTTTCACAAATCTGAACTTAATAGCCTTGAATCTTGGTATAACAAAAAAAACAAATTTGTCACTAATCAGTCTCTGAATTGGTTAGAGCTCCCTCGCCTGCTTACTAACTGCCCATACAATGTTATACAAACCTGACAAGTGCCCAGCTCCATCTGACCTTGTCCAACCCTACACTAACCTAAAATCTCTTAGTTCTCCTGACAAAGTACTGTTAAAGGTTAACAAAACCTAAAACTCTCACGGTGTCTCCTTATACTCGCATATCATTGCCAAACACTGGAATTCTCTACCTCAGCATATTCTGTCCATCAATAAAAAACATTAATTTAATGAAATGAAAGGAATATTTCACCAAACACAGGCTTTGCTCATGTTCTCCACCAGGCTAACTAATTTAACCCCTTACTGTCTAACTTCCTTCTCTCTACCAACCATTGTCAATATTTCTTGGCAACTGAGTCTTCTTAGCTTCAGTTTGTGATGTTTTCATCCTGAAAAAAAAACACAAATATATACATTTTTGTTTTGTCTGTATGAATAGTATAAGCTTACTGTATTACCACTGTTATATGCTTTTAGATACAATGTCAAGGAACTTGCATTTCAACCCGTATTATAATTGTCACATGTACAAATATATAATTATGTAATCTTCCTTGGAGCTTTTCTCCCTGGGTCACCGCTAAAAACGGGCTTCTGGCTGAGTCAGACACTACCCAGTTATTAAATGTAAATAAATAAATAAATAAGATTTTAGGCCAAGTGCATACATTCCCTGTTAAAATATTAGGTAGTGTGATCCTTCAGTAAATAACACTTCCGTGTTGTCATCTCGGTAAATTCAGTTTCAGATAAGTGGTCTTTCGATTACTGGAAGTAAAAAGTAGACCTGTGTGTATATATTAGCTAAAATTAGTGAATGGATATGACCTACACAGTCACACATGGTCCGCTATATTTATTTATTTAGGATGTACTTAAGACAGAGTTGTTTACCTAAGAATTTTTTATGTACTTTTCTCAAGAAGTGCTTTAGTTAACCAATTTATTTTCCCATACATGCATTTATAATTTATTTAAATGTATTTAAGACAGAATTTACATTTGTTCATTTAGATTTAATGAATGTGCTTTTTGTATTTTACACGTTGACCTAGAAGCTATAGGGCACTTTTGCATACAGGTATACTAGGAGTCTGATGAAGTCGACATGGAACTGCTTAAGAAGAAAGCATATAACTTAGTGTCTATTCTATTTTATTTTACTCTAATTTTTTTTTTTTTGCATCATTGTAATGAATACCAAGTCTGGTTTTATTAACAGTTGATAACCAGATGAGAAGATACTGGAATTTTTTCCAAATGTACCAGTATACCTCACTTTGGTTTGCTAGTTTATCGTGAATGAGTTTCTGTTGGAATCACTCGTCCCGGGATTTGCTTTTGGTACCATTTTAACTTTTAAGCTTGAGATTGTATACCTCAAAGCATCCCCCTCATCTATAGAAATGACTTCAGATTCAGTATAACTAACCAGGGGCTGCAGAGGTAAATCCCCTATGCCAAAATGTTTTAAAAGCAGTATTGTGGGTTTTACCATTCACTGTCTACTGTAAACTGCAATTTTTTGTAGTTGCTGGATCTGCAATTACAACAGGGAGCCAGTGGGAAGAGGAAGGTAAGCAACAGATGCTGATTTTATTCAGGGAACAGTTAATGCTAAAAGCGCATCTGTATCTGACAAGATGATGATAAACATTTGTATATATAGCATTTGAGGACGGTGATACTAAAGAAGACAAAAGAAAAAAGACTTGGATGCAGTATTGGACCTAAATGTGTTTGGTTTCTTAGGTTTTCAGAACAGAAACGTCAATGAAGGTTTTATTTGTGTGGGGTAGATGGAAGCTTTCTACTCGTAAAAGCTTAAAAATCTAAGCCCAGCAAATATCTGTCCTTTACTTTACAAGTAGCCATTTAGCTTTCTTGACTGTTAGACAGTTAATGCAAGAGAGTTAAAATCAGAATGGACAGAATGAGGAAAAATAATTTATACACTGTAACACATGTATAAATACAACAGTCAGATCAGAAACTCAGGAACTTGGTTCATGTTTATCTCTAAAGTCTGCCCAGACACAACAATAAATAAAACAATGGAATGCAAATATCTATTGTAAGCCTTATCAGTGCTTTTTTTTTGGCAGGCAAAAAACAAAACATTAACACTGTAATAAAACATTCATACTTAAGAGCTAAAATCATAGTTAATATCTTTTGTCTGTAGTCTGAACTCTTCTACAATCCTAGATGAGATTGCTCTTCTAGCAAGCAGCTACACAGAACTAGTAGTCAATGGTACCACACACACTAACACCGTTGACACAGCTAACCTACTAGCTGACAGACAGTGAATCAGATCATCTACAACACTTGCCCCCTGCCCCTCATCTCCAGCTAACAGGTCATAAATGACCTTGCTAAGGCAAAAAATACTGCTTCCAATGGGTCGTAATAACAATCCAGGCTGCATTCTCCACAAGCTGAAGCAGGAACTTGCAACACCACTGGGCACCCTGTTCAATCGCAGCTTGAGCACTGGATTTGTCCCAGCTGAGTGAAGGACAGCCACGGTCATCCCACTCCATAAAGGAGGTGCATCCATTCACCCAGGAAACTAGCCTGATCTATAAGACCATGGAACGCATTATCATGGACCTCATAAACAAGAATATTGGTAGTCTCCAAGCACTTGATCCTATTCAGTTTGGGTTTATGAAAGGGAGATCATGCCTCTTAAACCTGGTGAGACAGTTACCAAGGCCCTGGATGAAGGTTAAAAGGTGCATGCTTACTACCTTGACGTGGCCAAAGCTTTTGACACCATTCTTCATTCGAGCATCAAAGACAAACTCACACAGCCTGGCATCAACCCATATGTCACTAGATGGGTAGCCAAATGGCTCACTGACAGAATCCATGCAGTCAAAACAGGGGAATCTACCTCTAGTAGTAGACCTGTAACTAGTGGTGTACCTCAGGGATCAGTTTTGGGGTCTCTGCGTTTTGAAATCGACTTCTCTAAAGTCCAAGCTAAAACTAAAGGTGTGTGGTTACCAGATTTGCAAATGACTGCAAACTGGGGGCTGTCATTGACTCCTCAAATGATGTGGACATTCTCCAAGAGGGTCTCACTCAAACAAATAACTGATGTCTAGAACATGGCCTCAGGCTCAATGCCAAAAAGTGCATCATTATCCCCTTTGGAGAAAACAATGCTCCTGCAAATTACCACAACAACAATGTCCTAAGCATGCAATTGGTGGTGAGAGATGTGGGCACCCAAATTGACAGCAACCTGACATTTGATCACCATGTAGCCTCGGTGGTGCGAAGGGCATTCTATATGGCCCAACTCACAAGTAAGTGTATGACATCTAGGAAAAAAGAAGTTATAACCTCCCTTTACTCTTCACTTTTCGCGCCAATAACAGAGTATAACGCCCATTTCGGCATCTACCTCGCCAGACACCTACAGCAGCTTAAGAGACTGCAGAGATTCCCGACTAGCAGAATACAGGGTCTCAAATATTTATCCTATGCGGATAGGATTAAGACCCTGTCTCTCTACTCAGTTTCATACAGACTGCTCAGAGATCATCTCTGTCTGGCATACAAAGCTATCGCCAACCCTGCCTTAATAGAAATGCTGCACATTCACAAAACCAACAACACGTGTGTAACTCATACTAGGGACCTAAACATGGCCTGCAACATCAAAAGAATTTGCTGGCAGGACAGATTTGTGTCCTAGAGGCTCCCCATCTGAGGAATAAACTCCCTCTTCATATTAAACAGAGCACCTCATTGTCCCTTTTTAAACACAACCTGGATGACTGACTGGGAGACAGAAAGTTCACCCCTGGGATCCCACCTGTGTCCCTGCTTGACAGGGGCAACAGATGCTGACTTGGGCACAAAACTTGGCTAGGCTTGTAAGGGCCCCAAGGCCAATATCCTAATAATTTCCTATGATCCTACGTGTTATCACACGTTTAACACTCTCAGGGTGACATTACTACCAAACAATTATAGAGAACTTTGATCAACAACAATCTGTAACTGGTACTTTGCAAGTTCAGTTTTACTCTACTGATGGTCGATCTTTCAGCAATGGCTGCAGTAATATTCTAGCAGCATTGTTTGGATAACTGTATGCAAGGTAAAAAATAAATAAAGACAGAAATACCATCTTCAAAGTCCTAAGTAAAAATAAGAAGTGCCTTAAAAAAGCCAAAACAAGTATCAACTACATGCTGCATTTCACTGTAAGGTGCTGTACATTTGTGGTTCAGGAAAAAAAAGGTGGCTTTTCTATTGTCTCTCTCTGGTATAATGGAAAAGTCCAGCTCAGAAGGTGAAGCATATGATAAGATAGTACTCCAGACACACAAGGTTAATCTGCATTTGGCTGCAGATTCAGTGGAACCTGAATGAACCCGTGAACCAGGGAAATCCATTCCAGGGGAATAATCTGGGTGGGAGTGAGGAACAGCTGGGGACCCACCTGATGCCAGAGATCCAGGGGAATTGAGGGAGCTGGACTTGGGTGGCCTATTCTCTTAAGTGAGACTACTACTTAAAGGCTGGGAACTGAGGATGGGATTCCAGAAACTCTGCTGTCTGATCTTGTACATTCTTCCTGACTGAAGCAGTGGTATCATCGTATTCTTTTGAAACAAAGTGAGTTTCAGCCATAGGTTTCCAAGGTGGGACATATGGTCCAATATCTGCCCAAAGGCTCCCTGTTTAGCGAGATACGCAACAGAATCCAAAGTGGCCTCACCATATGCCTCAGATCCTCTAGATTCAAAGCCAGTGGGGTAAGGAGGTTGCAAAGGCAACTCATCAGGTCCCATCTCTTTCAGCAGAGCAGAGAAGCTGTATGTCATATCATCCACATCCCTAACTGCCTTTTCCTCTGATTACTTTTCAAATCACTTCCTAAAGGGGGACATCCAGAGTCAGGAACAAATTGGAAGACAACACAGTGGCATGAGTTAAAGCTAATCAAAATTGTTTTGCAGAGAATGCACTAGAAGAATTTTTGGTGTAAACCCTTATTTATTTGACATTTGTTGACCAGGGTTAGTCCAACTGGGACAGAGCCCTTTTCCAATGGAGAAAAACTCCACAGTAAATATACAGAAAATTAAGTTGACTTATAGTAATACAAAAATATATCACATAGGACAAAGAATAACAAGTTAACATACATGGCAAATAGAATGAACATTTCAGCAAGAGGAGGTACAGGAGAGTACAAGGAATAATACAGAAGTCTACTAACAACTGAAGTTAAATTCCAGAACAAATTAAATTGGCAGTGAATAGAGGAAGATATGGTCAAGAAAGGAAAGAAGTTTAACAGTGTAGGTTAGAAGCAGAGAGATAAAAAAGGTGGACAGCAGTGTTACAATAAAGAGAAACAGGAAAAAGACAGGGTTTCACTGAAGTAGTAGCAAGAAGAGAAAATGGGATACATTACAGAGATGGGTCAGTTAGGAGGGAGATAGCACAGACAGTTTATTTTTCTTTAAGTAAGTTTTTACTGCCTTACTGAATTTGGATTTGGGTCTAATGTGCCGTATGTTTATTCCAGTTCTGAGCAGAGTAACAGCAATAACGTTTTTTTTTCCTATGTTGATCTTGGGTTTATGAATAGTGAGAAGATGTTGACTACCGCTCCGGAGTGATCTAGCAGGGATGTAAGGGGAAATGATACATGTGATGTTGGGGCAGAAAGTGGGCTGGTATAGTACAGAGTGAATTATCAGAATCTGAGAGAGGAGGAGGTTACACACCCTCAAATTTCAGTATTGTACTCTGGTTCACAGAATGCACAAACTATGACAATCTTTGCATGGAATTAGTCTACTGCAAGAACATTCCTTCTTTCTTGAGGATGGACATGCCCTAAAAAATCTTTCTGTGTATCTAACCCTATTAAACTACAAAGAAAAAACATAAGAAAAAAGTTTCTATTTGGAGTACTTATCTGGCTGAGTTCCTGAACAAGTTAACACTGGGCAGTGGATGCATAAAGAATGGTAAATATGCTGCAAACTGTGGCAAAAAAGAACTAAAGTGGCACAAGTAGATGAAAGCTTTATACAGGGAACATCCTGACATTCATGAATGCATACATCCACTAAACCTTGAGGGAGAAGGGTGCTGAGCTCTGGAAGATGGAACAGATGTAGGGCCTTCTGCAGCTGAACTCCTGTAAGTAAAAACTACATGAAGAAGAATGGGATCACTCTATAAAAATGAAACAGTAGCAAAGTAGCAGTCAAAAGTAATCTTGACATCAGTGGGAAAAAAACAAAACGAGAAAATGAACAAAGAACTGATAGAATAAAGAAACCTTCAACAGTTTTGTTAGCAACATTACAAAGAAGTCTGGAGGAACAAAATGTCTATTTTTGACCAGACAAAGTTATGCAATAATATGTATGTATGCACAACATGGTACAGAAAGGATGAAGGTAGACTTGGCGAGATTATGAAAACAGTCTAAGAATAATCTAAGAAATGAAAAGTTATATTAAACACAACAATCAATACAAAATTAATGCATTTGTAAAACTAACTGGAAAAGTACACTGCTGTAGAAGAATCAGTAAAAACAATTAAGGAAAAAGTACTGGGAAACAGAATATTTTAATTAGGCATGAGTTAGAAAAAATAGACACCTGTAAATTTATTTATACATATTTAATACATGAAAAAGACAGCACTGAACCAGTTCCATTTTTGTTCTTGCTATTAAGTAGCTTAACAAATGGCCTTAAGACATAAAAGTTACAGTTAAATTATTACACAAAGTTTCACTTTGGAGTGCTTCACAAAAAATATAAAATGGTTCTATGCATTTATATTAAAATCGAACAAGCAAAGGGAGACCGTATCTAGGGGAGGGTGGTGCAATAATGAGCATTTGGCATTATCAGGAGAAAAGGTCTTCTTATTAGTTGGCTGTGTGAAGGAATGACAACTACTGTTTGATGTAGGCAGTTTATGAACCATCACTGTAAAGGCATATGCAATATGCAGACAGTTTGGAAAACAGCAACTTAGGGGAGGAACAAGACAGTATTACTGTGCAGAAAGGATGGTACATGACGCTGCATAACTCTCAACCTCTTAGCATAAAAAATCTGGACAAAGGCAAAAATAGGCCAAAAAAAGGAAGCCAATCTGGTGGTCCTCAGCCATAAACAAACTTTACAACAAAAGGAAGAAACTGTTGCAGAAAAGAGGAAAATCTCAGGATGCAAAAAGCTCCCTTACCAGCCTCAGTAAGAAGCTGAGATCCCTCATAAAATCCTCCAAAGCCAGTTACGAAAATAAAATTGCCAAAGATTCCAAAGACAACCACAAGTCATTCTATAACTATGTCAAGAATCTAAATGGCAATGCTCAGATCTGCTCTGAGCTGCAACAGAAAGGCATTAAACATACTGATCCCAGGGATATTGCCAATATTCTGGCAGATCGATTCAGTGCCAACTTCACCCCCCCTCTCACCCCCTAAATGGCCCATCTCAATACCAGAAGATTGCCAAATTCCGGTAATAACGGCCACACAGGTAAAAAAAACGCACTCTCCAAAGCTAAGAATACAGCATCCATGGGACCAGATGACATCCCGGGCTGTGTACTACATGAACTACAAAATGAACTGGCACCTCACCTAAGTGTCATGTTTAATCATACCCTCACCTCAGGTTTCATGCCCACTGAGTGGTGCATAGCTACGGTTATCCCACTCCACAAGGGGGAGTCCACCTTGGATCCTGGGAACTACCACCCCATCAGTCTGACGAGCCTGATCTGCAAGGCCATGGAATGTATTATCATGGAACTTATAAACAAAGACACTGGCAACCTTAAAACACTGGACCCCACCCAGTTTGGGTTCGTGAAGGGCCGATCTTGTCTCCTGAACCTGACTAACTACTTCTAATCAGTCTCCAGAGCCATAGACGAGGGTAAGGCAGTCCACACTGCCTATCTGGACCTCGCCAAGCCTTTGACACCATCCCCCATTCTGGAATCATAGATAAACTTACTAAGCTGGCATTAATCCATACATCACTCGATGGGTTGCCAACTGGCTTACTGACAGAACCCACACTGTAAAAGTAATGTACTCCAAATCCAGCTCCAGACAAGTGACAAATGGAGTACCTCAGGGTTCAGTCCTGGGACCTCTCTTGTTTGGCATCTACTTCTCTGAAGTACAGGCCAACACTAAGGGACTCTGGCTAACAAAGTTTGCAGATGACTGCTAATTGGGAGCCATTATCGAATCCCCAAATGATGTCGATACTCTAAAAAGGGCCTTACAGAAACAGATTACTGGTGCCAGAGCCATGGGCTCAAGCTCAATGCCAATAAATGTATAGTTGTTCCCTCTGGGAAAAAACATGTACCCATGAATTACCACATAGGTGGCAGTACACTAAACACCGAAAGTGTTATAAGAGACTTAGGGACACAGGTGGATAGTGGTCTCACCTTCAATAACCACAATGCCACAACAGTCAGGAAATCCTATGTGGCACACCTCATCACTAAGGGCTTTTCATTCAGAAAAAAGGAGGTCATTGCCCCACTGCACTCATCCCTCATTAGACCCATTATAGAATACAACGCCCCATTTGGTATGTACCTCTCAAGACATCTGCAACAACTGGAAAGGCCGCAGAAATACCTCACTAAAAGAATTACAGGTCTAAAGCAGATGCCCTATGCTGACCACCTTAAAAAAACTCCAGCTATACTCTGTCGTATATCATCTACTCCGAGGCGACCTCTGCTTAACATACAAGGCCATGTGAAACCCAGAGCTGTTGAACATGCTACACTTAAAGAAATCCCAATCCCTCAGAGCCACACGCTCCAGGGATCTAAACCATGTCATCACAATAAACAAAACATGCTGGAGGGATAGGTTCCTGACCCAGAGACTCCCCAGACTCTTGAACAGACTGCCCATACATGTCAAGCAAAGCACCTCTTTGGCCCTCTTCAAAAAGAACCTTAATGACTGGATGGGAGAAAGGAAATTCACCCCAGGGATCACATCAGTCACCCTGCTAGACAGGGGTCCAGGGAAGAAAATAGTGTGGGAAGACATAGCCAGGGAATTGTTATGGCTAGGCCTGTATAGGCCCTAGGGCCGATAGCAGAGTACCAACCTATGAACCTATGATTGAGGAGAAGGGCTTGAAAATAGGCACAGAATGTAAATTGTGCTGTTATAAACATAGAAAGTTGCTAGAACAGAATAAAAGGTTTTGCATTAGCATGCATTTTTTTACTGAAGGATATGAAGTCTGAAACTTAAAGTTTGTAATTATTTAGTGGCTTTAATTCTCACTCGTTTTCCAGCAACCTACAAATTTTACGAGGAACAGACAGTACAGTTGTGTACACTTAGCATAAATGAAGATGTTCGAGTGTATTCACTGTAGCAGTCATTACATTTGGGTAATCTGCTTGCAGGTTGCCCTCAGTCGGCCTGATTAATGAAGTCTTGGGTTCTGCGTCGGTTGCTGTCCCTTCTTCCATGACTTCAGGTCGTCAGGGGTATAAAACATGCAGCCAATGCCATTACATCAGTTTTTCTTGCCCCAGATGTCAGGTGCCCCCCTGATGAGGAGCAAATACACATAAAAACACAAAGGTATACCTTCAACAAAAAGCAAATACACCAAAAAGGCTTTTAAGCATACTAAAGGAAAGTAGAGATATAGCCAGAAGAAAATAGGGGGCTGGAGGGAGGGTAACCAGGACTGCAACAGTGAATACACTTGAACATCTACATTTATGGCAAGTGTACACAACTGTACTATGTTCTTCGTGTTTCACTGTTGCAGTCATTACATTTGGGTAGATTCCCAAAGCTATGGTTGGGAGGAGGAGTTTATATAGCAATAGGGCCAGCTAAAAGGCCCTGCAAGACAGCAGTGGCAAAGCCAGCTCTGGATTTAGAGAAAATTGGCAAATGATAATGCTTGGTGAAAGTATGAACAGAAGTCCAGTTAGCAGCTTCTAAGACATCCCTGAAAGTAGATGCAGCCCTGGTGGAGTGAGATCTGATCCCCTGGGGTATAGGTTTTCCATGGTGCTTATAGCAGAAATTAATGCAATGGCTTATCCATTTAGAAATTGTTTGTTTTGAAATAGCCTTCCCCTCTACCCCTGCAGCAAATGCTACCAGCAGTTGTTGAGATTTTTTGCGAGGTTTAGTCCTGTCCAAGTTGAATCTAAGTTGTCTGTGCACATCCCAGGAATGCATAATCCATTCCCCTTTGTTCTGTGGATTTCGGAAGAAGGCTGGCAAATGAATGGACTGATTAAGAGTCACACTGGATACCACCTTGGGCATGAAGGATGGATTGGTCCAGAGTGGCACCTTGTCTGTATGAAAGATAATGAGAGGCTCCCACTGCCATAATGGCCTGTAATTCATATATCCTTCTAGCTCAAATGATTGCTAAAAGGAAAGCTGTTTTCCCAAGAAAGAATTTTTAAGTCTGCAGTAGCAGCTGGCTCAAAAGGAGGTAGAGTGAGTTTCTCCAATACAAAGCTAAGGTCCCAGGCAGGAGTTGGAGCTCTCCTGGGTGGTCTCAAGTTTTTTGCCTCTCTGAGGTACTGCTTGAGCAGAAGATGAGAGAAGAGGGGAGGTTCTGTGTTATAATGAGCTGAAATGGCTGAGGCGTGGATTTTAATGGAGGAAAAAGACAGGCCCTTGTGAAGCATCTCAGTTAAGTATTGCAAAATCTGAGGTAAATTGGGCGCTGCTGTGCTCATTCCTTGAGATTGGTTCCAGGCACATAATCTTTTCCATTTTTCAGCATACGATTTTCTAGTACTAGGTATCCTTGCCTCTACGATGACATCCATCACAGGTTTGCTGAGGGATGAAAAGGGTGAATTTAAGTGATTAGCCAGGCTGCAAGGATCAATATTGGAAGCTGAGGGTGCAGAATTTGGTTCTCCTGCTGATACAGCAGGGAAGGGGTATGAGGCAGGCACCATGGAGATAACTGTGACACTCTGCGCAGGAGGGGGTACCAGTGTTGGCACGGCCAGTCTGGAGCAATCAAGAGCATCCTTGGTTTGTCCTGTTTGACTTTTAGTAGAACTTTGGAGAGCAGAGGCAGTGGGGGGAAGGTGCAGACTGATAGGTTTTTCCAGCTGAAGGACAGAGCATCCACTTTCCAGGCCTGTTTGTGGGGAGTCTTTGTGCAAAACTTGTCCAACTGGTAGTTCTGGGGAGGGGCAAATAGATCTATGTCTGGGCTCCCCATTCGCTTGTCAACATGTTGAAAATCCTTGGTTCCAGTTTCCATTCATGTGGGTCCATGAGGTTTTTGCTTAGTCCGTCTGCCAGTGTATTTAATTTTTCTGGCAGGAACTGAGCTTGTAGGTGCACTTGGTAGCTCAAAGCTATGTTCCACAATGTCGTGGCTAGTCTGTAGAGGGGGTAGGAATGTGTATCCCCCCCTGCTTGTTTATGTACCACATAACCGTGGTGGTGTCCGTCTTTACCATTAGTTGTCCTGGAAGAATCTAGTCCTTGAAGGCTGTCACAGCATTCTGTACAGCTAACATTTCTTTTTGATTGATATGTAGGTGCATTTGACTTGGGTTCCATTTGCCCGGAATGCACTTCCCTGCCAGGTGAGCCCCCCCCCCCATGCATAGTCTGATGCATCTGTTGTTAGGGTTAGGGGCGGCAGGGGGTAGTGTAAATGTTAGACCCTTGTTTTGGTGGCAAGCCTCTGCCCACCAGAGGAACTCTAGGCGGAGGCAAGGTATGACAGGAATCATTGTTTCCAGGCTGTGAGAATGTTGACTCCACAGGCTTTTTAGATACCACTGTAGTTTCCTCATATGCAGTCTTGCATACAGAATTAGAAGAATGCAGGAGGCCATGAACCCCGAGGCTTGCAGTATTTGTCTTGCAGATTAGCAGGGTTTTTGTGGCCACTTGTTTGAAATAGGTTACCAAATGAATTTGCTTTTCTGGCGTGAGGTAAGCCATCTGGGAAGTTGTATTCAAGCTTGCTCTCAGGAATGTAATTTGTTGACAGGGTACCAGTTGTGATTTCTTTTCGATTATGGTGTACCCCAGACAAGTAAGAACCCTTTTTACAAATGCCAGATGATTCAAAAGTATGCCCTGGATTTCTGCCTGAATTAGACAATCGTCCAGGTATGAGTATATTTGAATACTTCTTTGCCTGAAAAATGCAATAACTGGAGGCAGGCACTTTGTGAATACCCTGGGCGCAGTAGACAAGCCAAAGGGCAGTGCAGAGAACTGATAATGCGTGCAGACTGCTTTGAAGCATAGGTATCTTCTGCAAGATTCCCTGATTGGGATGTGCAGGTATGCTTCTTTTAAATCTAGTGATGCCAACCAGGCATCTTTGCCTAGCATAAGTAGTAATTGGTGAAGAGTCAGCATCTTGAATTTTGGAATCGTAGACAGGTCCAGGATTGGATGCCATGATTTGTCTTTTCTGGGTACCAGAAAAAGTCTGAAGTAGAAACCTTGTCCCTTTTCCTCTTCTGGTACCAGTTGAATAGCCCCCATGTTTAAGAGGGAAAGTACTTGTTTTTGAGCTTCTGCCCACTGATTTGGGGGCAGGTCTGGCCACCCATTTGGTGCTGGCAATGTGTGGAAATGCAATCTGTATCCCTGTGACACTATATTTAAAACCCATTTGTCCTGGGTATGAGTTTCCATTTCTTTGTATGAAGAGTAATCTTTCCCCCACAAAGGGGAGGTCAGAAGATAATTGCTTGGGAATTTTAAAAGGAAGTCATTCAGACTGTTTACCATAGGGGGGAGTCTTGTTATTTCCAGATTTGGAAGTGGAGGCTCCCCCACTGCTTAGTTCGGAGAGTCCCCTGGGACTGAAACCTGGGGTTTTTGCTGTGTCTGGGTTTGGCTTGCAAGGGACTGGAAAGGACCAATTTTTAGTAGGCCAGTGCCTACTAAATCTAGAAGGTTGCACTTGTAAAAAATCTTTAACAGTTTGCATAGATTTACCTTTATCTTCCATCTTTTTAAGGACTTCTTCAGCCTTGTTGCCAAACAGGCGGTCCTGATTTAAAGGAGCATCCAACAATTTAGCTTTAACGTGATGAGGCAAATATTGCTCCTTAAGCCAAGCATGCCTTCTAAGCACAGACCCAGTAACAGCAACCCTGCAAGAGGCCTCTAAAGAATCAAAACCGCAATGCAAAGTATGTTTTCCAACTTGTTCAGCACAATGCATTAAGTCCTGTAAATCTTTATTTTCCACACAGTCAAGAATCAACATCATTTTCTGTTTAAGCAGTCCAATAACATTTTGCTGATATTTTAACACATGAAACTGACAGTTTACAGCTGTTTGCCAAGGTTGCAGAAGTATAAACTTTGTTACCCCATCTATCCAGCGCCCTGGAGTCTCTATCAGAAGGGGTAGGATTTTTAGCAGTGGAAGCCTTAATGCCCTTGGACCCCTGAGAAATGGTCTCTGGATCTGCAACAAAATTTTTGAAAAGGAACTTGTGGGACTCAGGAACCCTGTAGTATTTGTCAGGTTTACTAGGAGCAGGAGGCAGGGAATCAGGGGCCAAACTGGATTCCGAGAAATCATCATCAACAATGTCTAGTACAGGAGAGGTATAGCCAAAGGCCTATGCTGAGGTAGAAGAAGGAAATCCCGAAGCCTCTTTTTTGAATCAGAAAATTCCTTGCTTTCCCAGTGAAAATGCTCCCTTAAAGTATGTAAAGTTTCCCCAAAAGAAAAATCCTCAGGAGAGGAAGTAGAGGGGATAGAATCCTTTGCATCAGAATCCTCATAAGTAGGTAAGGACAAATCCAGATCATCAGAAGAGTCAGAAGAAACAGAATTCTGATATAGTCAAGCTCAGCCCTAGGCTTCTTAGAATGGGGGGGGGGGGGGTTGACTACCCCTGATTAGAGTTATTAGATCTTCAGCCACTTTTATCATTTGTTTTTTAGGCATAGGGGCCTGAGCATGTGGCCTGGGCACCAGTTTTTTAGACATGAATCGAGATTTAGGCCTTAGTAATGAAGGAGGTGTCAATTTAATATGCAAGTCAGTAGGCCTGAATACACCCTCAGAATCCGGTGCCTGCACAGCGGCTCCAGACCCATCCAAGGTAGAGACATCCGCGGGTTCCATAGTTTTAGTATCTCGCGGCATACCGGACTCCAAATGGGTCTCAGTAGAGGCCTGCGAATCAGAAGTAGCGGGTATCAGGGGCTGCAAAAGCACCTCACTGAGTACTGTCGAACTGGCGACTGGCTTAGGAGAAGCGTCGTCGGCAGTTTAAGACCTCGGCGGCCTGTCTCTGTCTTTATCTTTGCATTTTTTCAGAATCCCGGTAGTCGGATGGCTAACTGAAGACATTTCTGGATAATTAAACTGAGAACAGAAATATTTAGAGGCAAAAATATACTGACGAAGGATAGTGCGCTGATTAAATAAAGAACAAATGCAATAGCAAGGTACGTCATGGTCAGGGCCTAGGCAAGGAATACAGTACAAATGAAAATCTTTATGAGGTATTTACTTTCCACACATAATGCAATTATTAACTTTTACTGACATCGGTAAGGATCAAGAAAAAGTTTCCCCAATGGGGTACTTAGCTTTAAGTTGAGGAGTTCGGTTCTGAAACTCGAAAACGAAAATTTCAGGAGTCGGCCGAACGGCACTTGCGAACTGCTTCTGCTTCGGGCACCGCACGGCAAGAAAGGCTGATGTAATGGTGTCGGCTGCATGTTTTATACCCCTGACAATCTGACGTCATGAAAGAAGGGACAGCAACTGACGCAGGACCCAAGACTTTGCTAATCAGGCCAAATGAGGGAAACCTGCAAGCAGATTACCCAAATGTAATGACTGCAACAGTGAAACACGAAGAACATCAACAATAGGAGGCAAAATCTAGACAGATGAGAGGTATGAATGACAGGCACAACCTTTAAGAAAAGACAACGTCAGAAATGATACAAGGTTTAAACAGGACACGAGTGACAAAAGGCAATTCTTATTAAGGGGAAGAAAACATAATTTTAAGTGAAATCTGCAGTTAATCAAGTGCTTAGGCAACAAGGTAGATTAAGTGGGTTGAACTGTCATTTTGGTTAGCTCCTAATGTTATCTCTGCAAAGGAAATCCATTATTCCTCTGTAAAGCTAATGTGACCCCCCCCCCCCAATCTTGAGAACTTTGTGCAGTGCCATCAACTAACCAAGTAAATAAGGCTGATACCATCTAGAAAGCAACCCAAAATCTATATGGAAAGACAGCAAAGAGATCCAAGAAGTGTACCCTTGAGCAAAGAAGGAAAGTTGGGGGAGAGGAAAACAAAGCAAACTCCTTAAAAGAAACATAGTCCTCAAATGCAATACTTTTCAGAAAAAGAATACATAAACAACATACAACTTCAAAACAGTTGGCATGCTCAACAGTTAATATATTTTTTATTATGAGGGTACAGCTGCATAGAACATATAACCTGCAACAAAGAAAATGGCACTGCAAAAACTTGGGCAGAAATTCAAGAAGGCATGGGAAAGGCAAGGGCATTTTAGGAATTAGTAGGAGGAAGCACAAAAAGAAGTTATGTCCTTACCATAACGTTCCATGTGGAGTGTTCATCTCGCCTTTGTTCTTACACATGGGTGTCGGAGCTGATCCTCGGCTCCGAGTCGGCCGCTTAGCAAAGCTCTGCGTTCAATCTCGACGTTTGTTCTTACACATGGGTAGCGTCCCTAGCTCCGTTACCCTGAGTGACTCACGGAAGAACTTTCCTGAGCACAGTGGAACCAAAAGATGCTCTATCATCTTTATAATGAGTAATGAATGTATGCGGTTTAGACCAAGTGGCAGCTGCACAAATAGTGTCCAATGGCAGACGAGCCGCATGAGCCAGAGACGTGGAAACTGACCTAGTACACTGTCCCTTTGGTTTGGTGGACAAAATCTAGTTTGAAGCAGAATACACGAAGGTTATACAATCAGTTAGCCATTTAGAAAGTGTGCGCTTCGTCACTGCCATGCCCTTTTTATTGTCCGCAAAGGCTATAAACAGTTGGTCCGTTTTCCTATGGTCCTTAGTTCTATCCAGGTAGAATCTGAGTCGTCTATGAACATCCAATTTGTGTAACATGTATTCCAATTTGTTGGAGTGGTTCTTGAAAAATGTAGGAAGCTCAATGGACTGATTAATGTTGTTAACTGAACAGACCTTAGGGAGAAAGGAAGGGTTGGTGCGTAAAGATACCCTGTCAGGGTGAAAAATTAAATATGGCTGTTTGATGGAAAGTGCCTGAAGTTCTGATACTCGTCTGGCTGAAGTGATAGCTACTAGGAAAAGAGTCTTCCAGGACAAGAACTTTAAGGGACAGGAAGAAGCTGGTTCAAAGGGTGGTAAAATTAACTGGGACAAAAGTAAATTTAGATTCCAAGGAGCTGTAGGTGACCTAACTGTTGGTCTGAGATGAAAGGACCCTTTCATGAAGGCCTTACAAAGCCTATGAGCCATAATAGGAGCTCCGTTTTCTCCTATGTGAAAGTTGGAAATAGCGGCCAACTGAACTTTTAAAGTGGCAGTAGAGGCTCCTTGGTGAAACAAAATGGACAGGAATTCCAAAATCTTGTTTAGGGGGGCTACTAAAGGATCCAAATGCTGTGTAGTCGCCCAGTAGATGAAACGTTTCCACTTACTGGAATAGATTTTAGTAGTGGAAGCCTTATGGGAGGCAACCAGAATGTTCTGAACCGCTGGAGCAAGAAGATCAGACCTGGCTAAGTAGGGAAGCGGAGCAGCCAGGCTGCTAACTTGAGGGATAGGAGCAACGGGTGAGGAGCTCCTGAGGAATGAGTCAGCAGATCTGGCACTGGGTCCAGAATCCAGGGCTCCTGCATTTGGTGGGCTTGAAGAAAGGGGAACCAAATCTGTCGAGGCCAGAATGGGGCAATGAGAATTATAGTCCTCTCCTGGTCTTTGGCTTTCTGAAGAAATTTTGGGATCAGTGGTATAGGAGGGAAAGCGTACAGGAGACCCGGGGGCCAATCGTGAATCAGAGCGTCCCTGGGGACATCCCCTGAAGGGGGTAAAAGGGCAAAGTAGCTTCTGCATTTGGTGTTCATTGGAGATGCAAACAGATGGCAGCAAGGCTGGCCCCATTTGCGGAAAATCCTTTCCGCCACTTTCTGATTGAGGGACCACTCGTGAGGTAACAGGATGGCTCTGCTCAACCTGTCCGCTATGATGTTGGATAACCCCGGGATGTGCGTTGCTATTAGAAAGAGACCCGTGGACTCTGCCCATTGCCAAATTCTCATGGCCGCTCTGCACAACTGGTAAGACTTGGTTCCTCCCTGTTTGTTTATGTACCAGACTACGGACAAATTGTCCGTCTGTATTGCAATATTCCCTAGAGGTAGAAGGGGGGAGAAGTGTTGCAACGCTAGAAACACTGCCCTCATCTCTAGAACATTTATGTGCAGGTTGTACTCTAAGCTGGACCATTCGCCTTGGACTGTCTGCCCCTGAAAGATGCCCCCCCACCCTATCAGGGAAGCGTCCATGGTCACTGTGGCTGTTGGTTTGGGTAACACAAATGGTCGGCCGCTGATGAAGTTGTGATTCTGTAACCACCAAGACAGGTGTGCTTTGCAGGTATTCGTTATGTGAATCTCGTGTGTCAGTGGTAATTGCTGGAACGACCACTGTGCGAACAGCAGACATTGGAGAACTCTCATGTGTAGCCTCCCCATGGGAACTGCAATGAGGGAAGCTGACATGAGCCCTAAGACTTTCAGGACTAGATTGGCTGGGGACTTTTTGGACAATAGGAGGAGAGATACGTGTTCTTGCAGGGAAGCTATTCTTGTGGAGGGGAGTTTTAGAAGCAAAGAGCGGGTATCTAGATCTGCCCCTATAAATGAAATATGCTGCGAGGGCTGTAACGCAGATTTTTCAAAATTTATCGAAATCCCTAGCTGAGCACAAAGGCTGATTGTGTAGTCCCTGGCCTGTATCAGTTGACGCTCGGTGGTGGCAGTAAGGAGCCAGTCGTCCAGATATGGAAACACCCGGAATCCTAGGCGACGCTACCACTGCCATGCATTTGGTGAAACCCTGGGGGCTGAGGTTAGACCAAAGGGCAGGGCCCGAAACTGAAAGTGGCTGTCTCCCAGCCGGAAGCGCAGATGATCTCTGGACACTCTGGCCATTTTGATGTGGTAGTAGGCGTCCCTGAGATCTATTGAGCACATCCAGTCGTCCTTCTGTAAAAACGGAAGGATCGATTGAAGCATGACCATCCGGAACTTTTCTTTCTTCACAAATGTATTGAGAGTGCTTAGGTCCAGAATCGGCCTCCAGTCCCCTGTCTTTTTTGGAACTAAAAAGAACCTTGAGTAAGTTCCGGATCCTCTTTGGTCCACCGGGACTGGCTGGATGACTCTTTTTCCAGCAGCTTTGAGATTTCTATAGCTGCAGGTTTGCGCAGATGGGGTGGTACATCTGGGAATCTTTTTTGTGGTAATGGGGGAAATACAAAGGGAATTTTGTAACCTCTGGTAATAATGCTTTTTACCCAATTGTCTGAAGTAAGGCTTTGCCAGGCCTGAGGGTATAAAGCTAAGAGACCCCCGACTGCCTCCAGAGCAGGACAGTCGGGTCTCCTCTCAGGAGTGCTGGAAAGGCTTCTCAGGGATGGTATCCCTGTCACCTTGGTTCTGCGGACCCCCTCTGCCACCAGGGCGGCGTCTTCCATTTCTGCCCCCTCCTCTGCCTCTGGGGGGGGGCATCACCCTGTGTGCCTGGGAAAGAACCCTGGGGTTTACGAAACCACATCTTTCCACCTCGTTGCCCTTTGGGGTACGGTCTGGATGGGGTGGAAAAACAGACTCCGACAGCAGACAGAGTCTTTCCCTCCTGCTCACACCGGGTTAGGGTCTCCTTTACTTTGGGGCCAAAAAGAGTGGCACCATCAAAGGGGGCATTAGTAAAGGAAGACTTGAAGGCTTATCTCCCAAAGTTGGTTAGAGCTCTTCAAAAACGATGCGATCGGTTGCAGCGGCAAACCAGATCTGAGGTAGAGGCAGAGGGAATTGTGGGAGGTAGGTTGGTCTCGATCTTCTCCTAGATGCAGAGCTTTGCTAAGTGGTCGACTCGGAGCCGAGGATCGGCTCAGACACCCATGTGCAAGAACAAACGGCAAGATTGAACACTCTCACATCAATGGTTAATGCGAATGGCAGCAATTTTAAGTAAAGAAATGGATGGGTCATGTAGGCCAAGTAGCTTCTCCTGCCATAAGCTTAATTTCCTTTCAATCATAACATCTTGCATTTTCGCTTCCGATATACACACACAAAATTGCTGGTTTAAATGTTGTCTTTTTTTTTTTTCCTTGTATATATAAACCGAACTAGCTGCTGCGCAAGCAAACGCTCTTGTTCCCCAACAAATGTGAAGCACTAAAAATCTGTATAGACACGGAAACAGGAGCAGAAGTAAGGAATTAAGCCAAAGTACAGAAGTATGAAAATATGTATTGTCCAAATAATGTAGTCCAAGAATAAATTCAACAGGTAAAATCCACAAGCGTTTATTTAGTTATAACGGATGAGCGTTTTCACTACATTAGCTTCATCAGATCCAAGTAAAAAATACAACAATTAACTCTGTTTATATATAAAAATCGAGAATTGATTAACTAACCAATCATAATGAATACATTAACTGAATTAAAATCCTTCTCCATTTCGTCTAGTAGCTGGTGTAATCTTTCCATGTCGATAGTCGCTCCTGTGGCGTCACTAAAAGACGCATCATTCGCAAAATACCAAGAAGAGTTCAATGTTCCTTTTAAATATTGGCGGAACCTCAACTGGAGCGCCTCCTTCTCCAGGTCTTCACCTCTGGGCACATAATCAAGCTCAATATCAGCCATGTTTAAAAGACCTTACTCCTGTTTAGTAGCAGGATAAAAATAAAACTGTGTATATATAAACCGAACTAGATGCTGCGCATTGACCATGAATTTTTATTCAGGGTGTTAGAAGTCATTACACCAGATAAAAGGGGTGGCAATATTGTGTCATATACTGAAGGAAAAGAAAGTGGCTGGATTATTTTACTGAGGGCTGACAGAGGATCAGGGCTAAATGAAAGAGCATCAATTAAACCCAATCTGAGACAGCATAGACATATAAAATAATATACAAAATAACTTATATACTCTGTGCATATATTGATGTCATTTTGATATATATTGGTTTTTGTTTTTATGTTCATATACTTTTATATTTTGTATTTGCATTTATACTTCATATATATTTATATACTTTTATATCCATATAAATGCTTATATCAAATTGATATTTATTAGTACATGTTTTTTATGTTTATGAAAGTTATGCATTATAGCTTTATAAGTGTTATTTCTTTAAATAGATAGGCAGTTTTTTAATTCAATTAATGTATTCGTTATGATTGGTTAGTTAATCAATTCTCGATTTTTATATATAAACAGAGTTAATTGTTGTATTTTTTACTTGGATCTGACGAAGCTCATGTAGTGAAAGCGCTCATCCGTTATAACTAAATAAACGCTTGTGGATTTTACCTGTTGAATTTATTCTTGGACTACATTATTTGGACAATTCGTATTTTCATACTTCTGTACTTTGTCTTTTCTTTTTCCTTGTTTTATGCAAGCTACTTTTAACTGCCTACTATGTTTAGTAATATATACCTCTACTCAAGACTTGATGACCAAAACTCTCAGGTCACATCCTACTATTTTCTTCAGGGATTATCAGTACAACTCAAGGGTCATAAAGTTTAAATCGTGAAAAACATACATTTAGAAATTCGAGTACTTCAGCAGATGAAATGAATACAACTCCAAACATTATAACAACAAAATACAATTCCTTGACTGCATGAATATATACCAACGGGTCTACTTCACTTGACCTAAAACTCTGATTCCCATTTCACAGACATGTAAGACATACACATGTTGTGAGTTTTACTTCCCCTGTGACTTGTTTGTGGTTTGTGATAAAAAGAGTTACTGTAACTTATAGCGCTGTTAGAATTCCGATAGTCATGTAGAAAGTAGTATTGTAGTGTTTCTAAATGTGGATTTTTCTATTTACATTTTTATGGGAAGTATCTAAAGTAATTTGGTGAATGTTTTGTGCATTCCCAGCAGTAGTGGCAATGTGTGAAGTACTGTAAGGAAAGTTAAAGGATATGCCCTTTTCCCCACTGTACTGCGATCCTGGAGTTGTATATGTAACTGGGGGTGTGTGGGGGGCATAGCCACCCACTAGTTTGGTTGTACATTGTTCTGTTAAGAGGGTTAGTAAGTAATTTTTAAGTTATGTAAAGGGTTAGTTATAGGTGTTCTAAGTATGCTTGTCTATGGTTTAAGATTTAGTAAGTTGAAATTCATCATTGTAAGTTGTCTGTGAAATGGGAGTCTAACAAATGAGTTGTCAGTCAAATGAAATTTAGGTCAAATGGGTGTCAGTCAAATGAGTTTTAGGTCATGTGAACTAGACCTATGCTAACAACTAGCCTAATACTTAGTTATGAACACAAAAACATGGTTATACTCACAAACTGTAAATATATTCAAAATATGCTTAATATTACCAAGACACTTTTCTTCTAATATTGCCTCTGTAATCATCTGAGCTGAACTGGAAATGATCCATGAGGTCAGCAGTTCTTCCTCAGTTAACAATACCAATAAAATGATTATTATTACAGCGTAACAGTTATCTGTGAAGCTAACATAACAGCAAACAAAAAAAGAGAGAACATCACAACACAGCACAGAACATTACTTAAAAAGTAATTTGACCTGCCCTTCTCAAAAGAATGTAAATCTCAGCTATAGCCACAGGGATTTTAATGTCTATAATTCCATTACTTTTTCTAAAAAAATATGGCCTTTTTATAAATCTGATTAACTAACTAGGAGATTTAAAAAGTTAATGTCATCAAATCCACATGGTAAGGCAGAATTCTCAATACTATATTTCTCGAGAGACATTACATGAATCTAAAATGTAGCGCAGTGAAGAAAAAAAAAGATTGACCACAAATGTTACTATTCCACATTCTGAGTAAACCTTGTCTGACTACAAAGTTATAAAAATATAGAGATGTCTTGTAAAATTCTAAGTATTTTACTCAGCTTCACATATTCATGAACCTTTAATGACTTTCTTACTTTCACAGCCACTTCAGCATGCCAATAGTTTGTTGGTTTTAGTAATACATGAGCTTTAAGGGCGGCCACAGTGGTGCAGCGGTTAGCGTTGCCACCTCACAGCAAGAGGTTCTCTGGTTTGATCCTCGGCTGGGGCGCCTACTGTGCGGAGTCTGCATGTCCTCCCTGTGGTTGTGTGGGTTTCCGCCAGGTGCTTCGGTTTCTTCCCACATCCCAAAGGCATGCTGTAGGTGGACTGGACACTCTAAATTGGCCCTAGGTGTGAGTGTGTGCATGTGTGTGCCTTCTGTGGAAGGTTGGGTGCCAGGCTGGCAACTTGACACCGTAAAACTCCACTGCCGATCATGAGCGGACAGGTGATCTGCTGTGGCAACCCCTAACTGGGAAAAGTCGAAAGAAGAAGAAGAAGTAATACATGAGCTTTAAGTACATATTTAGCAATCTCATCATGGCTGTTCTCTGACAGCTTCAACACCCAAAGACACAGAGTAAACTACAGATTATTCTGCAAACTCAGTCAAAACGTCTTATCAAAACTGCTGATGGTACTTTGGGGTTTCACAAGAAGATGCAAGCAAATTCTACTCTGCAGGATCCTGAAATCAAAAGTACTAGTCTGCTTTGTGAAACAGTTTTCCTTCTGGGACATTTCTGTCACTGCAATGACAACAGTTGGCTACACATGTGGGCCTCTATGCTGCTGGGTCCTTAAACACATCAGATACTATGTTTTCAATAAAGCTGCACGACAAGCAACCTAACAACTGCAAAAACCCAGAAGATGCGCTCCCCAAACCTTCCTCTGCATGATCAGAACAGGCACTGCACTAATCTTGCTAAACTCTCTCTACTACACACAGTTTGCAATGGTCAGCCTCAGGCTGGACCCTGTACATAAGCAAAAGACACTGCTCACTATACCTGCACAAAGGATAGGGGCACATGCCTGCTTACAGCTGAATTCCTCTGGTCACTCAACAGACACAAGAATAAGTCACTCAACTTATGCATGCATTAACCATGCATGTGGGCTGGGTACAATAATAATATTTCAACTACAACTCAGGTAACAGGATCATGTACATTTGCTGAAACACTACATTATTACACATACTACACTGAAATGTATGGCTTTCTAAGCTCAAAAGAAGAAATACTGACAGCCTCTCTTCAGTGCAGTTATAGTAAGACTTTTGTATAGAACTAGGACCCACCTAAAACAACTTTCCTGACATTATACAAGTATCTCTTACACAAAAGCTTAACAGATACCATCTGGATAGAGTAAATTTAGACCTACAACAAGAGACGAATAACTAGATGCACTTTCTCTGACTTATTTAGAAGGTCAGAGGTCTCAACTGGAACAGACTATGGGCAGAGGCTGCAAAAGTGCCTCAGATTGCACAGGGCTGATGGGCCCAGGGAAACTCAATTTGTATGAAAAAGCTTTGGTTTCCTAAATCTTCTCCCACTTCTAGTTGCACTTCTTCTCAGGTAGGAGATTTCTGGAGACTTTGGCAGCTGCCAAGGCAGTAGAGAAGCACACTAATACCCCTGTTTTGGATACAGACTGCTGGAGAGATCTGCACCTGCTTTGGAATGTCCTAGAGGTGAATGAAGCACAAGGCCACATTGTGCAATGGGCCAAAGCAAAACAAACACCTCATCACAAAAGGTTTCTCATCCAGGAAAAAAAAAGAGGTCATTGTTCCCCTCTACTCATCACTCATTAGACCCATTATAGGAGTATAACGCCCCTTTTGGTATGTACCTCACAAGACATCTACAACTGGAAAGGCCACAGAAATACCTCACAAAGAGGATTACCAGCCTCAAACAGATGCCCTACGCAGACCGTCTAAAAAAACTCCAGCTTTACTCTGTCGCACATCGCCTACTCTGAGGCGATCTCTGCCTAACATACAAAGCTATGTCAAACCTAGAGCTGTTGGACATGCTCCACGTAAAGAAATCCCAATCCATCCAAGCTACACGCTCTAGGGACCTAAACCTTGTCACCACAATAAACAGAACATGCTGGAGGGATAGATTCCTGTCTCAGACACTTCCCATACTCTGGAACAAACTACCTATCTATATCAAACAAACCTCCTCATTAGCACTCTTCTAGAAAAATCTTGATGATTGGATGGGAGATAGGAAATTCAACCTGGGGATCACTTTTGTGGCTCTGCTTGACAGGGGCACAGGAAAATAATTTTCTTGGGAAGCAAAAGCCAGGGTACCGTTTGGCTAGGCTTACAAAGGCCCTAGGGCCGATAGCCTAGTATCTACCTATGAACCTAAATGCTTGTGGGGGATTTGTTTGCCATACACCACACAATTATTAGCCTTTACTATAATTTCTTGTGAATGAGTATCAGATTAGACATTAGCCAAAAAGTCACAGAACAAAACAGATAAGGTGAAAGAAATTCCCTATGGAGTACCTGTCTGCTGGAAGTACGCCAACAGAGCAGTGTGGGTAAAATATTGCTACAGACTGTAGGACAAAAAAGAAAGCTCTGAAGATGGCATTTGTCAGTACACCTCTTTATACCTCTGACATACTAATACTCTTGGTGGGAGGGCATTATACAGAGTCCTGGGAGGGAGGATAAAGCTCTGGAAGTCCAGACAGCCACAAGTAATATACAGGTAGGATATTCAAAATATTTACTTAACTGACTTAGAATTTTGTTAATTGGCTAGGTCTTACTAGGCTTACAACTAAACCTGTTTTCAAGAGATCCAAGGTTGTACTTAAAAAGACTAGCTGAAATTTCACCAAGGCAACATAGTTCATCCTATGCCTGTCTTTCTCCACATTAAACATTTTTATTCTGCATGGTCAAACATTGCAGAATACCTGTTTGCTGCAAAACGTTGGCAGTCTTCTCCAGGCATACTATGCCAAAACGGACAGCAAAGGAGTCTGGACAGAAAGGAGACTTAGTGCTGAGATCTCCACCTCACAGTTTCAAGGTTTTGGGTTCAACCTTCTCCTCTGGTAATGGTCTGTGTGGAGCTTTGCATGTTCTCATCATGTATGCGCTGGTGTTTTCGACATACTTAAGTTTTCACACACCTCCCATGAACAAGCTGGTTGACTGGCTACATTAAACGTTCTATATATTTTACCCTCGTCCATATGGCTTGAGTTGTGGCTGAAAAGGGTCTAAGAAGAACCAGTTCACTTACCCAATTTAAAAAGTTTTTAATGGAAATAAAAATAAAGTGGAAATAAGGAAAAGAGGAAAACTGCTTGCAACTGTAATTTAGAAATATGACCAATGCCTGAAACAAGTGCCGGAGGGGAGTTTCAAGGCCATAGCTCTCAACCTCTTAACTTAAGAAATCTGGACAAAACCTACAATAATGGAGGGGGGACTGTTAAGCAACTGTTTTTTTTTTGATAATAATGCTAGAGCACAAAAAACTTTTAGCATAATGACTCAGGCAGCAGAAAGTAGAAAGGGTTGTTGCCAAGCTTAGGGAGCTTATAACAAGGAAGATGCCAAAAGATCCAGCAAAGATACTAGAAATATTTTGAAAATGTTATGAAAGTCTGTATAAAGCAGAGATATATGGAGATCAAGAAAGGGTACAAATGGAAATGTTTATGAAGAATTAAACATGCCAGCGTTAGAGGTAGATGAGGCTCAATTATTAATAGTCAGGATAGGAGGAGATGAGATATAAATGGTGAGGTACAACCAATAAACAGGAAAGTACCTGGAATAGATTATATTCCTGTAGAAGTTTAAGAAGCTAGGTGGGGAAAACAGATAAAAATCTGGAAGGTTTTGTTTAGCAGTATCGTAAGAAGAGAAGTACCAACTTCCTGAAAGAAACCAGTGGTGGCTGTAATACCTAAAGTGGGTAAAGGACCCAAAGGATGCAGCTTCATACAGGCCCACTTCAATCTTAAACCACATTTATAAAACGTTTACGTCTACAATGACTAAAAGAATGGAAAAGGTGATGCCAAAATTGACAGACATAACTAAAAAAAATATGAAAGAATAGCATTTTGAGCTATTCAAGCTAAGCTAAACACCAAGCAGTAGTAGAAAGAAATATTTGTAAATTAAACACCAAACAGTAGTATAAAATCTTGTTGTGATAAAACCTTTTTCACTTTTGCGAATTAAAATAGCTTCACGTTCTTTGTACCAAACAACAAATCTTCTCGTTGCGATTTAAACAGCTTCACTTCTCAGTAGCAAAACAAAAAAAATCTTTATTGGGTGAAACTTATATAAATCAACAGATATGTGATTTGCTTATGTAAATAAACTACAAATAAATCTTGTGTTTACACATTTCAAAAAGAAAAAAAAAATCAACATTCTATTTAATTCTACGGAAACGTAAACATATTATTGTGACTGGTTAAAACTTGAATATCTTTTAGAATATATATAAAAATATTGGTGTTTTAATATTCCAATGGTTATCTTGCTTCCAGCATCTGTATAACTGAATGGGGTCTATATTACGAAACCGAAAACCCATTTCAGCGAATACCACAACACCAACACACATAGCATGAACCGCAAATAAGCCAAACCCTCTAAACCGTGAAATTTAAAATCAAACTTTTAAAGGCCAAAAAAAAAACCCAATTAAAAAAACTGCCTCGGTTGCAACGAGATGAAGAAAGATAAAAATTTCCAAATAAGCAACTAAGAAGTGCTTGAAAAAGAGAACTTTAATTTAACAAATAAAAAATAAAAAAACAAAAAACATTTGCTTATTTGGAAATAATGGTTAAAGCTTAAACTTGTACCTAAGGGTTTGCGCATGTGGCGCGTTCCCACAGGGCTAATAGCTGGTTCATGCTTCCATAAGGATTTGATTAGTATATTTGATAGACATGGCTTCAAGTACATGGAGCTAGTTATCAAACATAATTAATTAATTATGAAAGATTTAATAAAAGAAGCGACTGAACTGGACAACAGGATTGTGCAAGATGTGCCTCATGACAACAATATTTTTGACTACAACAGAATATTTAAATCTAATGAACAAGAAATGGTTTCAATTAAAGCTAGGAAGATGAAGAAAATAGAGAGGGACAGGGCTCAATATTGTTCAAACACAGATTATCCCCACCCCCCTCGGTCAAAAGCTTGGAATATGGAGAACCATAATTATAATGATGGAGCCTCTGAGAATAATGAGGAACATTTTTTAGATCAAGACAACTTTCCCCTACTGAGGAGATAAGAAAGACTGAGAGACAGAAACAACCAGAATGTGCAGAATCAAGGGACGTTTCCTACACACAGGGGTCGAGGGGGACAAATGTATTATCGGGGGGGGGGGTATCAGGAATGGAACTGAATTTGAATGAGCATATGTTAAATAACTTATTTTAAAGAATTCTAGAAATGACTTCAATGTATATAATTTTTCTTCATATCTTTTTGATGTTAATTATTGTGATTTATTTTCTAGAGATTTATCATTTATCCCAGCCAAAAATGTTAACATTGCACAAACATTAATTGATATCAGACATTTTGTTAGGAAGTTGAATTTAAATGTCCTATTTAAATCTGTTGAATATGTAAGTAACCCTTTGCACATTTCAAGTAGGTTAAACCCAGCTCTGAACCCTGCGTTAGCGATGTTTGATAAAATGTGTGAAACAGATGTTAGAAATATGCACAGAAATGCGCACTCACCTAACTTAAGTAAAAGTGAGATTGGTGGTCTAAACAAACTTAGAACTAATAAAGATGTGCGGATTATAAAACCAGATAAAGGTGGTGGAATCGTCATTATGGACCTTAATGGATTATAACACAAGGATGAATAACATTCTTTTGAGTGATGCATATAGGAAAATCTCTATTAATGAGTTAAAAAGGTCTCTCAACAGCAGGTACAAGTACGACTCAGTCATTGTCCACGCTGGTGTCAACGACCTGAGACGTACCTCCTTGGACTACATGAAAAGGGACGTCGAGGAGCTCTCTGATTATGTAGCCCAGGCAGGTATGACCCTGACCTTGAGCAGTATCCTACCTTCACCTAGAATGATGCCACAATACAGTGATAAGATGATCAGCTTTAATAATTGGCTTAAATTCTGGTGTCATTCAAAGGGGATCCAATGTCTGTCTGCCTGGGATGACATGCTGGACAAGCCACGCTGCTTCGCAAGGGACGGCTTGCACCTGTCACCCTGGGCTTCGGATATTGGCAAAGGCTCTTGCCACCCCATAGTGCCTTTTTAGGCAAGGCTCAAATTCTAAACCTACCACCCTAGAACACCAAAAAGAAAAAAAACTAAGGGTAATGCTGCTCAATGCCAGAAGTCTCAATCTCAAGATGCACGCACTCGAGGCCCTTCTCAATATGGAGAACATCGATGTCTGTGCTGTGACAGAAACCTGGTTCAAGGCTCCTGAGAGCACCCCAGCACTAACAGGTTTCACCTCATATCATACGTTCCGGCCCCAAAATCCGGACAACACCAAGAAAGGAGGGGGGCTGTCCATATTCATAAAGGACACCCACACCTCAAGGTTGGTGGCAACGCAAGATGCATCGGAGACCATCCAGGTGCAATTAACCATAGGCAAGACTGCTCTGCAATTTGTAGCATGTTACAGGCCACCCTCTCAAACTCAGGAACCTCACATGGCCTTCCTGAAAACATTGGAGGGATAAATGTATCTCCAAACACCATCATACTAGGTGACTTCAACTACCCTAATATAGACTGGGAACACTACTCAAGCCCGAACACTCTAACCCAAAGATTCCTGGAGTTCATAAACTCAAATGCCATGGAACAACTAGTCACCATCCCCACAAGAGGTGAAAACATACTTGATCTCATCATCACGAACATGGGATCAAAATGTTCAACACCGAAGTATACCCTCACTGGTGAGATCAGATCATAAACTAATCTCGCTGGAGGTCCTCATCCCGCCCCACCTGAAACAAACAAGACCACAGTGAAAAACTTCTCAAAAGCCGATTTCACACTTCTAAAAACTAGTGTGGTCTCCTTTAAGGCCCCTGAGCCAGTGGTAAACATTACTCAAACCGCTGAATCACTTACAAATGCCTTCTACCAGCACCTACAGGACTGCATGGATCAGGCAATCCCAAACAAAACTAAGACTCTCTGTACCAAAGGCAAGCGTCCAGTCTGGTGGACCCCAGCCATAAACAAGCTCGACAACAAAAGGAGGAAGCTACTACAAGATAGAGCAAAATCCTTGAAAGGTAAGACACCTTTGATCATTATAAGTAAAAACTAAGAGCTCTCATAAAATCATCCAAGGCAAATTTTGAGAGAAAAATCGCCAAGGACTCTAAAGACAATCATAAGGCCTTCTTTAGCTATGTTAGAAACCTAGGAGGAAACTCCCAGATATGCTCAGAATTAGTTCAAAATGATGTGAAAATTACTGAACCTACACACATTGCTAACATACTGGCTGACAGGTTCAGTGCAAACTTCTCCCCCCCCAAAGGAGAGATATCTATTCCAGAGGGTTGTAGCCCCCCCAACATCTCCCACGCCCCGGTGAGAACTGCCCTCACCAAGGCCAAAAACCCAGCATCCATGGGACCGGATGGTGTCACCGGCTGTGTGCTTCATGAACTCAACGAGGAATTAAACCCACAGTTAGGACAGCTGTTTAATCTTAGCCTCACCTCAGGATACGTACCCAAGGAGTGGCGCACGGCGACTGTGGTCCCACTTCATAAGGGCGGTGCCTCCACAGACCCTGGAAATTACCGCCCCATTAGCTTGACAAGCCTTATCTGCAAAGCCATGGAGAGGATCATAATGGAACTCATAAATAAAGACATAGGGAACTTGCAGACTTTGGATCCAACCCAGTTTGGCTTTGTCAAAGGCAGATCCTGCCTCTTAAACTTGGTTGACTTTTGAGACAGTCACCAAGGCCATTGATGAGGAAAGGCAGGCCATACAGCCTACCTCGACCTGGCAAAGGCCTTCGACACAATACCCCACTCAGGTATCATCGAAAACTCATCAGCTTGAATGTAAACCCATACATCACAAGATGGGTTGCAAACTGGCTAAGCGACAGAACCCACAGTGTTAGAGTTGCTGGAGCCATGTCAGACTCAAAGCCTGTCACAAGTGGTGTCCCACAGGGCTCAGTCCTGGGTCCACTCTTGTTCGGCATCTACTTTTCTGAAGTACAAGCAAACACAGGAGGGTTATGGCTGACAAAGTTTGCAGATGACTGCAAACTGGGCCATAGTCGAAAACACATCTGACACAGATATCCTCCAGAAGGGCCTCACAGAAACGGATAACTGGTGCCAGAGCCATGGCCTGAAGTTAAATGCCAAAAAATGCATAGTCATACCCTTCGGGAAAAACAAGGTTACCCTAGCTACCATATAGGTGACAATCCACTGAGCACAGAAAAAGTCATCAGGGATCTGGGGACCCAAGTTGACAGTAGTCTTTCGTTTGACACTCATGTTGCTAAAGTAGTTAGGAAAACCTTCTATATCGCCCACCTGATCATGAAGGGATTCACATCTAGATCAAGGGAGGTCATCGTCCCCCTGTACTCATCACTCATTAGACCTATGATTGAGTACAATGCCCCGTTCGAATGTATCTGACCAGACACCTGATGCAGCTTGAAAGGCCCCAAAAGTTCCTCACCAAAAGGATAAAGGGTCTCAAAAATATGTCTTATGCTGCCTGACTGAAAGAACTCCAGCTTTATTCAGTCTCATACCGCTTGCTCAGAGGTGACCTGTGCCTGACATATAAGGCCATGTCAAACCCAGATTTGATGAATATGCTTCACCTCAAAAATCTAGATCCCTCAGAACCACAAGGGCGGAGACTTAAACCTTGACACGGTTATAAATAGAACGTGCTGGAGGGACAGATTCATCACCCAGAGACTCCCTATGCTGTGGAACAAAATCCCGGTACATGTGAGGCAGAGCACCTCGCTGGCCTTGTTCAAGAGGAATCTTGACCAATGGATGGGAGATCGCAGATATACCCCAGGGATTACTTCAGTGTCACTGCTTGACAGAGGCACAGAAAAATGATAGGCATAGTTTTTATTCAAACTAAAGGGGTGGCGAAAGCCACATAACTATGGGCTAGGCTTATAAATGCCCTTGGGCAGATAGCCTAGTATGAACCTATGAACCTATGAACCTAAATGGCATTTATAACAAAGTAAAAAATGAATGAATGGACCTCTTTATTGAAGGCTCAATTTCTATAGATGAGTACAATTAACTGACAGGGTATCATCCAAAAACTCCTTATATATTTGGATTACCAAAACTACACAAGAATATGGTTGATCCATCTATGCGCCCTATAGTGAATGGGCGTGGTTCTATCACTTACCACATAGCAAAATACTTGGATATTAAGCTGAAATGTTTTGTTAGTGAAGAAACTATTACTTGTAACGATTCATGGGATTTTTTTGAAAGGGTTAATAATTTAGAATACAGTGAGACAGGTATATTCATCACCACTGATGTGAAGGATTTGTACACCTCAATACCCCATGATACTGGTATTGAATGGGCATGTGACTATTTATTGGAAAAAGGAGAATCACAATCAAAAATTAATGTATACGAACAACTATTTGAACTTGTGTTGAAAAATAACTGTATATTTTTTAATGGTGAAATCTTTGTCCAAGCAGTTGGTGTTGCTATGGGTTCTCCATGGGGTGATTTGTATTCTAATTTGGTGATGCTACAGTGGGAGAAAAAGTCTGTTATTAATTCAGTTCATTATCAACATTGTAAAATGTATGCGAGATTTTTGGATGATATTTTTATATTTTGGGATGGACCAAGTGAGATGCTTAATGACTTTATAACTCACATAAATAATTCAACAGCTTTTTTAAGGTTCACCTATAATACTGATCCCAAGAAAATCTCTTATTTGGATGTTAAACTGACAAAAAATACTGTCTTAAGGAATTTTTAGTGATATATTTATAGAAAGGAAACGTATTCAGTTTTTTTTACATTTTGACAGTAGCCATCCCTTCAAACAAAAAAGAGCAGTTGCTAAAGGGCAGTTTGTTAGAGATGCTCGGGTGGTGTCTAGTTTCGACTCTTTCTTGGATGAATGTGAACTGTTGAAAGATATGTTTCTTAAAAGAGAATATCCATTGGACTTAATCAACAACTTAATGTTGGAAGTAGTTAATAAGAAACAGATGGTTTTATCATGCTATACTGAATTCGGAGATGTTGCACTCTGGCAATGAAGGGAACAGGCATATGGTTTTAAATTTGAATGCTGGTTCTGTTAATACAGACAGCAATGTTAATGTGACTGTTATGACACCTGTTGAACAAGTGCAAGCAAACAAAGTTTCGTTCAGCTTTTATCACTTCTTATAACATTGATAGTAAAGAAACTTTTAGGATTTTGGATAAAAATTGGATAATTTTGACCGCAAGTAATGACATTAGACAATGCATAAGTGAGAAGCCTACTGTGGTATATAGAAAGGGACAAACCTTAAAGAAGATCCTTGAAAGGAGTTACCAGATTCGGAATGAGGGCCATATGAAGAAGTGTGGGGCATGCAATTATTGCCAATATATATTAAGGAAGGGTCAGAATTTAACATAAATGGTATAAAGGTCTCTTTACAAAAAAAGTGCAGCTGTTACACTGAGAAGGTGGTTTATTGTGCTTTCTGTTCCAAATGTGCTTGTTTTTATATTGGAAAGACAGAAAGGAAACTTAAAAACCGTACTTATGAGCATTTGAGAGATATCAGACTGCAAAAAGAAACCAATGCCCTTGCAAAACATTCTATGGAATGGCCCGGACATGACTTTAAATTCGCTGTTATTGAAGTTATTGAACTAGACCAAAGAGATAGACCTTGGACTTTATATTTGGGGAGAAGTGAGGCCTTATGGCAGTTGAGAACGAATGCAACCTCAATGGCAAGGCTTAAATGAATCTGTTGCAATTACTTGCTTTTTAAGATTAAAAGCTTTAGACAAATGATGCTTTTAAAGAAATGTTCTTGTAATTCTTAGTAGTTGAAACATATGCATAATTTTTACATCTTATATGTATACATTGGTGAATTTTATACTGCATGTATTATGTATTTATACTATAATACATTGGGGTCATTTGAGGTGTACAATGTATAGGAAATGTTGAGATTTTATTAGATTTTTTAATAATGTATTTTTAGTTATGTAATTATATATATTATAGTGGGTAATATTTAGGATTATGAATGTTTTATGTATGGTTATTTGACATTATTAGATGTAAATTGCAGGAATAGTCATTGCTCATGAATTATTCATGAAACCTGTATGTTGACTGGTTCAGTAATTAAAGTATAGTTTTGTACCTACCATAAATGTAGATGTTCGAGTGTTCACACTGCTGCAGTCATTACACTTGGGTTATCCTGCCATCAGGCGGTCCCGCACTTGGCCAGAGTTCCAAAGTCTTGGTCCGGCGTCGGTTGCTGTCGCTTCTTCCCTGACGTCAGTGCGCCAGGGGTATACAAGATGCATCCAACGCCATTTTCTTCAGTTTTTCTTGCCCCAGATGTCAGGTGCCCCCAAGTAGGTAGGCAATACATATTGCTAATAAAATATATACATATAAAAATAACAATACCTTAATTTACAAGCAAATGCACCACAAACGTTGCATAGGATAGAAAGGTATAGATAAGTCCAGCAAGTTCAGAGGGGATGGAGGGAGGGTAACCTGGACTGCAGCAGTGTGAACACTCGAACATCTACATTTATGGTAGGTACAAAACTGTACTATGTTCATCATGTTACACTGCGGCAGTCATCACACTTTGGGTTGAATCCCAAAGCTAAGTTTGGGTGGCTGGTCTATAGTTAGGATTGGCTAAGAGGCCCTGCAGAACTGCGGTGGCAAAACCTGCTCTGGATTTAGAGTAGAGGCAGGTGGTAATGCTTGGTGAAGGTGTGCACTGAACTCCAAGTTGCAGCCTCCAAAATTTCCTTGGTAGGTACTCCTCTGAGAAAGGCCTTATGTTATTAGGGACTGATTTTCCATGCTGTGTGTAGCAGTACCGAATACATTGTCCTATCCATTTGGATATAGTCTGCTTGGAGATAGCCTTGCCTTGTGATTCTGCAGCATATGCTACAAACAGTTGATCAGTTTTCCTGAAAGCTTTTATTTTGTCCAAGTAGAAGCGTAGCTGTCTGTGCATGTCCAAAGAATGCAGAGTTTCTCCCCTTTATTTTGGGGGTTTGGATAAAAAGTAGGCAAATGGATGGTTTGGTTAAGAGCCACACCAGATACCACCTTTGGCATGAAGGTAGGGTTTGTCCTTAAAGATACCCTGTCCTGATGAAAAATTATAAAAGGTTCCACTGTCATTAATGCCTGTAGCTCTGAGACTCTTCGTGCTGAAGTTACTGCCAGGAGCAGAGCTGTTTTCCATGACAAAAATTTTAGATCGGCTGCATTGGCTAGCTCATAAGGTGGTAGGGTCAGTTTTTCCAAAACGAAATTGAGGTCCCAAGCTGGTGTTGGTGCTCTCCAGGGCGGTCTTATGTTTTTAGCCCCTCTGAGGTACTGCTTTAGCAAGGGATGAGAGAATAAAGGAGGATCCGTGTTGTAATGTGCAGAAATGGCAGAGGCGTGAATCTTAATTGATGAAAAGGATAGGCCTCTGTCCAGCATCTCAGTTAAGTATTGTAAAATCTGAGGAATGTTTGGAACAAGAGGGTCAAGGTTGTGAGTTTAGTTCCAGGTGCAGAATCCCATCCATTTTTCTGAGTAAGCTTTCCTGGTGCTAGGCCTCCTGGCCTCCAAAATGACATCCATAACAGCTTTAGAGAGAGGTGCTGCCTGTTTGACTAAAGTATCTGCCATGCAGCCAGGTTTAGGGTTTTGAGCTGACCGTGCAGGATCTGATTGTTTTGTTGAGTTAGAAGGTGTGGAATTTGGGGCAAAATGTATGGTGGGCCCCGAGCCAAGTTCCTTAAGATAAGGTACCAGTGCTGGCGTGGCAAGTCTGGAGCAATCAGGATCATCTGTGGTTTTTCTTGTCTGGCTTTTAGGAGTACCTTTGAAAGGAGAGGCAATGGTGGGAAGGCATAGACCTTTAGGTTTTTCCAGCTGAACAGAAGAGCATCCACTTTCCATGCTTGTTTGTGATAAGTCCTTGTGCAGAATTTTTGTAGTTGGCAATTCAGAGGGGAGGCAAAAAGATCTATGTCTGGGCATCCCCATTTTTGTGTTATCATGCTGAAGATTTGTGGATTCAATTTCCATTCGTGAGGGTTCATGATATTTCTGCTTAGGTTGTCTGCTAGAGTATTTTTCATTCCTGGCAGGAATTGTGCTTGCAGGTGAACTTGGTACGTTAGAGCTGTGTTCCACAAGGTCATGGCTTGCCTGCATAAAGGATAAGAATGAGTGCCCCTTGTTTGTTTATGTACCACATTACTGTGGTGTTGTCTGTCTTTAGTAATAGTTGTCCTGGATGTAGAAGGTCCTTGAAAGCTGTTAGGGCATTTTGAACAGCCAACATCTCTTTTTGATTGATGTGAAGATGCATCTGGTCTGTGGTCCACTTGCCCTGAATGCATTTTCCTGCCATGTGTGCTCCGAAGCATCTGTTAGAGTTTGCCTGGCTGTGGGTTGGGTAAAAGGCTGACCCTTGTTTAGGTGGCATGCCTGTGCCCACCATCGAAATTCCTGTTGTAGGCAGATAATTATTGGAATTACTGCTTCTAGACTGTGAGAATGTTGAGTCCAAACACTTTTTAGGTACCACTGTAATTTCCTCATATGCAGTTTGGCATATGGTATTAGTAGTATGCAGCATGCCATGAATCCCAGGGCCTGCAGAATTTTTCTTGCAGGGAGATGGGACGTTTTTGCCAGTAGTTGAAAATATTGAGTTAGTTGCACTTGTTTGTCTGATATGAGGTAAGCCATCTGGGCCGTTGTATTTAAGCTGGCACCCAGGAATGTAATTCTGTTGTGAGGGCGCTAGTTTTGACTTCTTTTCATTTACTGTGTACCCTAGAGAAATTAGCAACTTTTCACAAAAGCCAGATGCTGTAGAAGAATGTCCTTTGTCTCTGCTTGAATGAGGCAGTCGTCCAGGTATGGATATATTTGAATTCCTTTTTGTCTGCAAAATGCAATTACTGGTGCCAGGCACTTTGTGAAGACTCTGGGCACAGTAGATAAGCCAAAGGGCAGTGCAGAGAATTGGTAGTGCATTGTACCAGCTTTGAATCGGAGGTATCTTCTGCAATTCTGTCTGATAGGGACATGCAGGTATGCCTCTGAGATCCAGAGTAACAAGCCAAGCCTTCTTGCCCAGCATGGGTAGAAGCTGCTGTAATGTCAACATTTTGAATTTCAAAATATCCAGGTAAGTATTCAGAACTGAAAGGTCCAGTATAGGCCTCCAGGCTTTGGCCTTTCTGGGGACCAGGAAGAGGCTTGAGTAAAAACCTTGTCCTTGTTCCTGTTGTGGTACTTTTTGTATAGCTCTCATGTCCATGAGGGCTGAAATTTGTTTTTGTGCCTCTGCCCATTGATTTTTGTGGCAGGTCTGGCATTCCATTTAGCTTTGGTAAAGTATGGAAGTGGAATCTGTAACCTTGAGACACAATATTCAGGACCCATTTGTCTTGGGTGATTGTTTGCCAGTTTTGAGAAAAAAGTGCTAGTTTTCCCCCTAAGGGGGCTTCCAAAGGGACGTGCTTGGCGTACGCAAAGGAAAGTCATAATGACGGTTTCCTGTAAGGTTGAGACTTGTCCTCACCTCCTTTTGGGGTTGAGGTGCCCCACATTGTCTGTTTGAGCCTTGGGGTTGAGATCTGCCTCTTGGGCGTCTTTATCTGACTCTCTGTGGCCTGTCTGACACTGGAAAGGACCGATAGTTTTGTTGGCCAATTTCTGCTAAACCGAGGTGGCTGTACCTGTAAGAAATCCTTGACTGTTTGCATAGATTTAGCTTTATCCTCCATTTTCTTTAACACCTCTTCTGCCTTAACACCAAACAAGGTATGATGTTGTAAAGGAGCATCCAATAACTTTGCCTTAACACGATCAGGTAAACTCTGTTCTTTTAACCAAGCATGTCTTCGAATAACAGAACCTGTAACTGTGGCTCTACAAGAGGCCTCTAAAGAATCAAAACCACATTGCAGAGTATGTTTTCCCACCTGTTCAACTGCATGCAATAAATCCTGCATTTCTTTACAATCAGGAGCTTCTGAGCTAGCAAGCATTTTCTGTTTTAACTGAGCAATTAAATATTGTTGGTACTTAAGCATGTGAAACTGGCAATTTAAAGCTCTTACTGCTAAAGTTGCAGATGTGTATACTTTCTTCCCCCCTCTATCCAAAGCTCTGGAATCTCTGTCAGAGGGTACTGGATTTTTTGCAATAGAAGCCTTAACCCCTTTTGGACCCTGGGAAATAGTTTCTGGATCAACAGAAGGGTTTTTGTAAAGAAACTTGTGAGAGTCAGGGACTCTATAATACCCATCTGGCTTGGCTGGAGCAGGGGGCAAGGAATCTGGAGATGAGCTGGATTCAGAGAACACATCATCCACAATGTCTAGCACAGGCAGAATAGCCAGGGGTCTGTGCTGAGGTAATAAGAGGAAATCCCTGAGCCTTTTCTTGCATTCTGAGTATTCCTGACTTTGCCAATGGAAATGTTCCCTCATGATATGTAAAGTTTCCCCAAAAGAGTAATCTTCAGGAGGAGAGGCTGAAGGGATAGATTCCTCAGCGTCAGTGTCCTCATAGGGGGGTAAAGAGTATCCCTGGTCTGAAGAGGAATCAGAGGAAATGGAAACCTGATCAGAGGAGTCATAGCCTGTATCCTGCCTAGGCCTTTTCTCAGGAGGGGGATGGGAACCCCTGATTAGAGTAATGAGGTCTTCGGCCATTTTAAGCATCTGTTTCTTAGGGATGGAGGACTGTCCAGGAGAATGCTGTACTTGTTTCTTTGTCTTTAATGGCACCTTTGTCCTGGCTGTATTCCTGCACTAATGCACTCACTCAACGATTTCCTTGATTTCATCAATTCTAACACGGTACACCAACTCATCTCATCCCCCACAAGGGGAGATAACATTCTGGACTTGGTCATCACCAACATGGGCGACCAGTGCACCACTCCCATAGTGTGTTCTCACCTGGTGAGATCAGATCATCAGTCTGTCTCATTCAAAGTTTCTATCGCACCCAACACCCCCCCCCCCCGCCGTAATCAAGCTAAAAAACTTCTCAAAATCTGAATACAACCTCCAAAGGGAGGGCATCAGTAGGTTCACACCACCGCCCCCTCAGAGGATGCAGACAACTGGGTTGAACAGTATTTCAATGCAGCATACAAGCACCTGTACAACTGCATGGACTTGGCTATGACTAAGAGAAGTAAAACCTACTCTCAAGGAAACACAAATCTGTCTGGGGGACATCTTCTATCAACAGGCATTACAACAAAGGGCAGAAACTGTTGTCCAAGGGAAAAAGGAACAAATTCCAAATTGGAAAAACTCCCTCTTTAGCCTCAACAAGCAAATTAGATTACTAGTGAAAACCTCCAAAGCTAATTATGAATCAAAACTAACCTCCAAAACAAAGGGAAACCACAAAGCCTTCTTCAGTTACGTCAGGAACCTCCATGGCAAAGCACAGGTTTTTTCCAAATTAGTACTTAACAGTACCACTTATAGTGATCCTGTTGACTTAGCCAACCTGCTAGCAGATAGGTTCACAACCCCCTGTCCTCTCCCCAAAGGCCCATTTGATATACTGGTCCCTTACCTCACATCTCCATAGATCAAGTGCTAAAGGCCCTATCCAAGGCAAAAACACAGCTTCCATGGGACCTGATAGTATCCCAGGCTGTATTCTGCACCATCTACAGGAAGAACTAGCTTCGCTACTGAGCACCCTATTCAACCAAAGCATAAATACAGGCTTCATTCCAGGAGAGTGAAGAACTGCCATTGTCATCCCCTTGTACAAATGTGGTGCCACTACTGACCCTGGAAACTAGGGTCTATATTATATATTCAAAGTTTCAAAACTTCAAATCCCATATGTTCGACAACATATGATTGAAGTTTGAAACTTTGAATATATAATAAAACATCAAAAAAATAAATAAAACTTACCTTAACGCTCCAAACGGGGGGGGGGGGGGGTCAAACCCCCCTGTACACCTCACACCCCCCCCTACTTAAATATACCAACTCCGAGATTGCACTTCAGTGCAGAAAAGGGAAATTCTCCCATTCAGCATCATACGGCGCTGTTACATTTAACCTTCAAACTTTTCAAAGTTCTATCATATAGTGTCAACTATGACATTCGAAAGTTGAAAAGTTCATTCATGTAATAGGAACCAGGAAACTATCACCCCATTAGCTTGACAAGTCTGATATGTAAAGCATTGGAGCATATTATTATGGATCTCAAACAAGGACATAGGCAATCTCCAGGCACTTGACCTCACCCATTTCGGATTTGTCAAGGCCAGATCTTGCCTGTTGAAGCTGGTTGACTTCTTTGAGACAGTCAGCAAGACTCTGGATGAGGGAAGGTCAGTACATACAGCTTATCTTGACTTGGCCAAGGCCTTCGACAATCTCCCACTTGGGCATCATCGAAAAGCTAACATATCTTGGCGTAAATCCCTATCTCATCAGGTGGGTGGCCAACTGGCTCACCGACAGGACCCTCAAGGTCAAAATTGGCCCCTCCACCTCTGACAGCAGACCTGTCACTAGTGGAGTTCTCCAGTGATCTGTCTTGGGACCCCTACTGTTTGGCATCTACTTCTCAGAGGTCCAGGCAAACACAAAAGGCCTGTGGCTGACCAGGTTTGAGGACGACTGTAAGTTGGGTGCTGTCCTTGACTCTCCAAACGATGTTAACATACTGCAAGAGGGTCTCACAGCAACTGACTGGTGCCAAAGTCATAACCTTAAGTTAAATGCAAAAAAAAAAGGTATCATCATACCATTCAGCAAAAACATGGCCCCTACTGATTACCACATCAACAGCAACCCCCTATGCACACAACCTGTGGTGAGAGACCTGGGTACTCAGGTTGACAACAATCATACATTCGACCAACATGTAGCAGCAGTGGTCAGAAAAAACTTTTACTTGGTTCATCTCATAAGTAAAGGGATTGCTTCCAGAGAAAAGGAGGTTATTACCTCTCTATACTCCTCCCCCATTACAGCAATAATTGAATACAACTCCCTGTTTGGTATGTACCTCTCCAAACATCTGCAACAACTGGAAAGGCCACAGAAATATTTCATAGAGAACCCACTGTCTCCAGCACCTGTCCTATGCGGACAGGGTGAAATCACTATCACTCTACTCGGTACTGTACAGATTGCTCAGAGGTTATCTGTGTCTTGCCTACAAGGCAATCTCGGACCTTACCCTATTAGAGATGCTCCATATCCGGAAGTGTAACTCCTCACGCATTACCTGCTCAAAAGGCCTGAATCTAATATGCAACATCAACAAAACCTTCCGGAGAGACAGGTTTGTCTCCCAGAGGCTGCCCAGTCTCTGGAACACACTTCCCATACATGTCAAACAGAGTATTCTCACTGACCCTCTTCAAGCACAACCTTGATGAGTTGTTGGGAAACCACAAATGTGTCCCAGGGGTTCTACCCATCTCCCTCACTGACAGAGGCAACAGGTGCTGACTGAGGTTTTTTTTGGGGGACAAACTCTTGGCTAGGCTTGTAAGGGACCTACGACTATTAGCCTAGTAAACTCCTGTGATCCTATGATCCTATAAATCTGAAACAGAAGTGTACAGAATATGACAGCAACATGTTAGTACAAGCTGGAGGCCTGAGGCACAGCGGTTTTGAAATTTAAGATGACAATGATGACTATGAAACAGAACTTTTTAAAGGAGAAAGTATATGGAATTAAAAACAAACAATTTAAAGACAGAGTCTTAGTTATAAGTTGGGTTATACATTTTTTTCACAGATGAATGATAACTTACTCCAGCTGAGTGGCAGAAAAACTTAGTAAGGTTTCATTGCTTTTTGTCTAAACCTTCTTACAAACAAAGATAATCATCTCCCTCCTTACTAGTCTTCTCATTTATCAGACTAGTAGGCCTTCAGCATGGAGGCATTCAAGTGGTACAGTCAATAACCCTCCCACTATTCCTCCCAAAAATCAATAAGTACCCAGCAGATGCTCCATTCTCTGTGTACTGTTAGCACAAGCAATTTAAAACGGTTTTGAATCCTTGATCACTATTACAGCAGACAGAAGCATTGGTGTTGTATCAAACCAACTCAATTTTCTTACCCAGTTTTGAATGTTACTCAGGTTACTGTACAGTAGCATCAAGGGTGCGTGTGTGTGTGCAGTTTATATATACATACACACAAACGTTTATGTATGCGCGCACACACACACACACACGCACACACACGCGCACACACACACTGTACAATATACCTCCGGATTGCTTTGTACAAGAAATCTGGACAAACCTAACATAATGGGGAGGATTTATGTCCAAAATAAGGACAGATTTTAAACATTGCTCTTGTAAACTTAGAAAGTTGCAAGAATAAGATGATTTATAACGCATGCAATTTTTTGAAGGATATGAAGTCTAAAATTCAACTGTATGTCATTATTTAGTGACTTCAATTCTCTTTGATTTGCCAAAAAAAAAAAACAAATTTTATGAGGAACAGTCCAAAAACAGGGAGCAAAAACCTGAACTTACAACGAAAATCTGGACAGCTGAGAGGTATGTTGTAGAACTAGCAATAGCTGGGAGTAAAACTACACCACACATACTTGAAGAGTAAAGCACTGCAGAAGTATTTCGGTTTCTTTGTGCAGAGACATTATTTTAATGAGCTCTAGAGAATTACTATTTTACAAAAATGTACAGAACCTCTGGAACTCTAATTATAAATCTCATGTCACATTAATAAGATTGCTGTCTGTCTGCGCACATGCTCTAATCCTGTCACATTCATTCTCGACATACTGTCATGCCAGTTAAATGTCTACTGAAACCTTACAATGCATAGCTCACCTACTTGTTAATTTGACTCTCTTATGTACACGCATAACCCATTTTCAGCAGGCACTGTGAAAAAAGTTCTAACACAAATATTAGTCAAACGTGTAGAAAGAATACCATAGCAAGAAGGTCTTGCTGAGATGCCCCGTACCATGGTTAAAAGGCCCGACAGGCATCACAGCTGAAATTTTTCAACACTCTTGAGGATCAAGTCAGAAACAGAAATTAGAATGGGTACAGCCATAAGGCATCCAAACTACAAAAGGCTAGTAGTTGCAGGATACAAGAACAAAGATGATACAGTGCCTGCCACAAAAACAAGTACTAGTTTCTTGCCATATCTGCAATAAATTGAGATGCCCAAGATTGCTAAAATGTAAATAACAATTACTCTCTTTCATTAACTCAAGACAAAAATACACTTAATAGTAGTGCTACAGTTTCTATATGGCCTCTAACTATGGAGTCATCTTATACTTAAAAAAAAAAAGTTGTTTCTGCATTAATAACAGCTGTTCGGAAGGAATGCCTGGCTGCTGCCAAGGAAAAGGCTGTGGAATCTAGCCAATGTAATTGCAAGAACAAGCCTTGTAAATGACAGTACTGCTGATCCAGGCAAAGGATGGAAGTTTAACAGTACTGGTTGAAAATGATTACCACCTCCAAACTCCATAGGGAGTGCAAGGATCCAAGCATAGTGCATATATATGACAGAGCTGAGACATCTTTCTTTGGCAATGTGGAAATGCACAAATGATAAGTCTAGGAAACAAGAGAATGCAAATGGCAACAAGTTTGGCAGGAAATGGCACAACTTCAGCTACAGCGTATACAGTGCAATCTTAAGAGCTATAATAAGAACAAAGGAAAGGCACATCAAACCTCAAGTTCAAGTTGCTATGTTACAACAAAACTACTGTGCCTTAATAAAAAAAAAAAACAACTTTCATCTGGGAAAAAGTTATAATGGTGTGATGGTTGGTAACACTGTGCTGTGTCCCTCCCAAAAATATCTTTGCTTCCTCCTACAGAGTTTATCATACTATTTAATCAGTTTAACTCAATAGTTACACACAACTGCTCCTGGTGCCTCTCATTAACCTCTTGGCCTCCAACGTCAATTTTCCACCTGGACTTGATCGGATATTTGGGGCTGGAAAGGAGACTGAGTGAATGTAAAGCCATACTGCTGCTACAGACATTTTTGTTTTGCCCTACCCACAGACCAGTCCCTCTGCACAAAACATGCAATGGCACAACAGCAGGACTCCACATATGTCGGTCAGTGCATCTCCAGTTTGTAATGATGAATATAGAACATTCTTCTGGGCTTCACAGATCAAGTGAGGGGCAACATCAACCAAAAACACAATCCCTCCTTCAGACTCTTCAGAAGCCATGCCCACCTATCAAACTCTGGTCTCCTGGGCTTCAGTCAAGGCTGCATCCTTTCATGCCACAGAGCTGGCCTTTCTCTATTATACATTTCTCTGACTCACAAGAAAAAAAATAATACTATACTACCTGCAGCACCAGTAGTACACTACAAGTCATCAGAATGGTTTAAATATGCTTGGGACACAAGAAAAGTGGGAATATGAGTGTAAAAGAAGCATGTCTACTGAAGCTAAAGTAAGTCTTGTATGGATACAGAAGACAATAAATCTTTGGTCTACATCTTTGTACCCTGGTAATGAAATCTAAATAATTAAAGGTAGTTATTGTGTTTGTTTTGGCAAAAGCATAACATTGTCATTAAAAATAATATTGTACTTTCTTATCTTCTAGTAACCTTGTTATATTTAGTTACATCCTGGAACAGGGAAAACAATGTTACTACACTTGCAAAAGCATGAATGATCCAGAAATAAAACAAAAAAAGTTAATGACAAATCAGGGACTGCAGAATCACACATTAGCTAAAGATAAAAGTTAACTCCTCCCACACCTGCTGAGTTCATATAACATGCATCAATAATATTCTAGTTGTAAATGAAAGTGTAGTTCTCTATGTATTAGTCTACTCTAGTACACGTTTCACATTTATTCTAGCAGCAGGACTAACTAGAGTAAATCATGTTATCACAATTGCAAAACATGTCATCACTCCACCTGCAACATCAGGTTTGGAATTAAATTTAAATATTTCTGGTAACAGCAGCACCACTCACCATATTCTAATTTTCTGCAACAATACTCAACATATTAAAAATCTGATAAACACTACAGCAGAAAGAAGAAAAAATGAACACAAACACAAGCATTTGCACTGTAAACACCATGGGTAGGATTCACTACATGCACTACAAAAGGCTTCTAGCTAAAAGGACAAACCCACTTAGGGACCATCAAGAAGCAGGTGACTGAAACCCATTTATTCAGGTAAAGAAAAATATGAAACCACTGCCTGCAAGGATGAGATGCATCCACTGGTCGACAGTTCACAATTAAACTTGGAGTTGGATAAATATGAAAGAACGGCACAGAAGCAATGACAAAATGTCCAACTTGCACTATCTTCTTATCTTGAATTGCAGGTAAGAATATTTTATATCTACATCTAGCCTTCCATGGGTAACAACAGGAATCAGAGAATTCCAGGGAAAACATATACATGCTGTAGACAGTGAAACAGTTCAAACTGTCCGGATGGCTATCATGTTTTTTTTTTTTTTTTTTTTTTTTGAGGAGGGGGGGGGGGTCTAAAAGACATGGAAGTTAAACACTTTGACCTCATCCTTTTTTGGAAAACTAAATGGCTTTATCTTAGTGGACTGCAACCTCCAACTCCATTTGAGGTTTTGCACCAAGGTAGCAAGTAGTAATGAGAACACTACTTAAGTTTCTCCCAAATAAACAGGATCTCCATGCTAATAGCCTGCCATATGCAGCAATCTTCTGCAAAGTAAATTAGTGCAGAGATCTAGCTTCATGTCCTTTGCACAAAAGGCAGTATTGATGGCATGTGGAGCAGGAAGCAGGAAATAAGTAGTTATGTACTTACTATAACGTTCCATGTGAGTTGTTCTTCTCACCTTCAGTATTACTGATGGGTTCGGAGCCGATCATTGGCTCCGAGTCAGCCTATTTGCAAAGCTCGAGGTCGCAAACAGCTAGAGGCCAAAGCCCTATCTCACAATGCACCACTACATTCCCCAGATTTTGTTTGCTGCCAACTAGTGTAGAACCTACCTCACATTCCAAGGAAATCATACAGTCCAGTGTGAAAGGAAACTCCTCCGGAAAACCACAATGGTACCTCTCGAACTTCCAGACATAGGAAGGGGGTAAGGTGTGTGTGTGTGGGGGGTGTCGTAATACTGAAGATGAGAACAACTACTCACATAGAACGTTATGGTAAGTACTTAACTTATTAATGTGAAGTTGTTCAATCTCGTCTTCATTCTTACTGATGGGTAGAGTCCCCAACACCACAATCCTGGGTGGCTCACGGGAGTACCTATTTCAGGACTGCAGACCCAAATGAAGCTCTGTCCCTAAAGGCCTTGTTCACTTTGTAATGAAATATAAAGGTATGAGGATTTGACCACGTGGCAGCTGCACAAATTGAATCAATAGGTAACCTGGTCAAGAAGGCTGCAGAAGTAGAAACCACTCTTGTAGAGAGTCTTGACTTTGTTATGTAATGCAATACCCGCTTCATTGTAGATAAAGGAAATACAATCAGAGAGCCATCTTGACAAGGTAGTTTTCGAGACAGGTGCGCCTTTTTTAGAATCTGAGGAGGAGACAAACAGCTCATCAGCCCTTCTGAGATCTTTTGCCCTGTCCAAATAGAAGCAAAGTTGCCGGTAGATGTCAAGTTTGTGGAGCATATATTCCAACCGGTTTAAATGATAAGGAAGGAAAACAGGTAACTCAATTGTTTGACTCAGAGTGAATTCTGAACATACTTTTGGTAGGAACGATGGATTCGTCCTAAGGGAAACCCTATCTTTACGAAATATTAGGTAAGGTGGCTTAATGGAAAGGGTTTGCAATTCCGAAATTCTGTGTGCTGATGTAATAGCCACCAAGAAAATGGTTTTCCAAGAAAGGTTCTTCAGCTCACAAGAAGAGGCAGGTTCAAAGGGTGGAAGAATAAATTTGGACAAGATTAGATTCAAGTTCCAGGGATTAGTAGGAGATCTGATTGGCGGTTTTAAGTGCATCGTACCTTTCAAAAAAGCCTTAGCCAGCTTATGAGACAGGATACCATTTTCAGATGCACCTAGATGAAGATTAGAAATAGTGGCCAGATGGACTTGAATGGTCACTGCTGCAGCTCCTTCAATGAACAGTTTTGTTAGGAATTCCAAAATATCTGAGACAGATGCCAGGAAAGGGTCAATATTATTCTGCTGTGCCCAAATGGAAAACCTTTTCCACTTACAGAGGTAAAGTTTCCTACCTGAAGATTTATGAGACGACAAAAGGATATGCCGCGCTTCTTCTGATAAATTCTGGCACCTGGCTATTCTGGGAACTGGAGCAGTCAAGCTGTCAGTTTGAGGGACTGAAGAGAGGGGTGAAGAGCTCCTGACGAGTGGGTCAACAGATCCAGCACTGGGTCCAGGATCCAAGGCTCCTCTAGTAGATGAGGCTTCAAGAAGGGGAACCATATTTGACGAAGTCAATATAGGGCAATTAAGATGTGTCCTGCCCAGAAAACTGGCTTTCTGCAACACTTTGGGAATTAGTGGAAAGGGAGGAAATGCATAAAGGAGTCCCGGAGGCCAATCGTGGACGAGTGCGTCCCTCGGGGATTGCCCCTGTTGAGGGATCAGGGCAAAGTAGTTGCTGCAATTGCTGTTTATGGGGGTGGCAAAAAGGTCACAGCAAGGCTGGCACCATCTGCAGAAAATCATTTCCGCTACTTTGTTCTTGAGAGACCACTCATGACGTAGCAGAATAGCTCTGCTGTGTCTGTCCGCAATTACATTGGATTTCCCCGGGATGTGCGTTGCAATCAGAAAGCGCAGGATGGACTCTGCCCATTTCCATAATCTTAGAGCCTCTCGACACAAGGGGTAAGATTTGGTTCCTCCTTGTTTATGTACCAGACTACGGACATATTATCCGACTGGACTGCAATCGTCCCTAGGGGAAGAGAGTCTTGAAAGGCCTGCAATGCTAAAAGAACCGCTCTCATCTCCAGGACGTTTATGTGCAAGTGAGCCTGCCAAGTATCTTGGGCTGTCCCTCCCTGATAATGCCCCCTCCACCCGATCAGGGAGGCGTCCATGGTTACTGCTGCCACTGGGGTGGGGAGAACAAATGGGCCCATAGTTACCGTCTCTGACAGTGGCCACCACCTAAGGTCGTCCTTAAAAGAGTTGGTAATCAGAACTGGGTAATTCATCAGTATGTCCTGAAACATCCACTGTGTGAAAAGCAGCCAATGGAGAATGCGCATGTGAGATCTCACAAGGGGTATTGCAATAATCGTTGATGCCATAATGCCGAGCAGTTTGAGAATCTGTGATGCCTTTCATCTTGACAGGAGATCCACAATTTGTTGTTGAAGGATAATCACTCTTTCAGGCGGAAGCTTCAGGGACATGTTGACCATGTCTAAGTCTGCTCCTATAAAGACTGTACGCTGCCATGGCAATAAAGCAGACTTTTCTGAATTTACCGTAATACCCAGCTGTAAGCATGGATCTATGGTAGCGTCTCTTGCCAGAATAAGTTGATGTCTGGTGGGGGCGGTAAGGAGCCAGTCGTCTAAGGAAGGAAACACCTGGATTTCTGAATGTCTCAAGTGAGCCATGACCACTGCTATACATTTGGTGAACACTCTGGGGGCTGCAGTGAGCCCAAAGGGCATGGCCCATAACTGGAAGTGACTGGCTCCCAGCCGGAAGTGCAGATGATCCCTGGATGACCTGGCCATTTTGATATGGTAGTACGCATCCTGGAGATCTATACAGCACATCCAGTTGTCATTGCCTAATAACGAGAGTATGGACTGAAGCATGACCATCCAGAACTTTGTCTTTACCACATATTTGTTGAGACTGCTGAGGTCCAGAATAGGTCTCCAGTCCCGTGTCTTCTTGGTACCAAAAAGAACCTTGAGTAAGTACCGGATCCTTGCTGGTCTGCTGGGACTGGCTGGATGACTTTTTTGTAAAAAGTTTCTAGACCTCTATGGATGCTACATCCCGTAGACTGGGTGGAACGTCTGGGATTCCTTTTGTTGGTCTGGGCTGTGAAAGGAAGGGAATGGAATATCCTCTGGATAAAATGTTTCGTACCCAACGGTCTTCTGAGATATTTAGCCAGATGCCTAGGTACAAAGGCAAACATCCCCTGACTGCCTAAAGAGCAGGACAGTCGGGCCTCCTTTCAGGAGTGCTGATAGGGTTTCCCAAGGAACTGATCCCTGTCACCCTGGTTCTGTGGACCCCCTTTGCCGTGTGGACATTGCCTTCCACCACTGCCTCCCCCTCTGCCCCTGAAGGAGGGTTCACTTTGCGAGTTCGGAAAGGCTCCTTGGGTCTTACGGAACCACATTTTCCCACTCCGCTGACCTTTGGGATAAGGTCTAGTAGGGGTAGAAAAATGGACTCCAATGGCAGATAGAGTCTTACCGTCTTGCTCACATCTGGTGAGGATCTCTAACTTTTGGTCCAAATAAGAAGGAACCATCGAAAGGGGCATTCACAAACGATGACTTAAAAGGTTCTGCAAAAGAACATAAGCACATCCAGGAATGTCTTCGCAAAGCAATTCCTGTACTCGCAGCCCTACTCATTCCATCAGCTATGCAAGAGACGAGGCACATGGACGAGTTTACGATGGAGTTAAGGGTAGCAAGCTGAGACGTCACCTTGTCCGCCACAGAGTCGGCTACTGCACCCTGGAGAGCATCTCCCATCTCCTTGAGGAGATCTCTCTGAAGTCTTGTGAAGTGGGTTAGGTAGTTCAATGACCGAAGGGCAAAGGTCATGGAACTTAACATGTGCTTCCCGTATCTGTCCATTATCCTAAACTCTCTATTAGGAGGATGGACAGACGTAGATGTCTCAGATATCTCTTTTTTAGTGGCTGCTGCCACCACCATGGCATCAACAGGTATGGGTTTAGATAAAAAGGACTAATCTTCGGGTGCTGAAATGTACTTGTTGGGCCTTCTAGGAAGAGGCTCCACAGAATCTGGTGACTCCCATGCCCTTAGAGACAAAAGATCCATCAATTCATCGAAGGGTGGAGACACCCAAGAGGTGGAGGGGTTGGGACCCGAAATCCTTCAGGAACACCGATTCATCTTCAGTAGGGTTTAGGGGCTGCTAGTCTCCCCTCTGCTTAAGGATCTCAAAGATATCACCGAAGGAGATATCCTCAGAGGGGACCTTGGGGACCCTTCCGATTTCTCCAAATCGGTGCCCAATGTGATGGATTCTTGAGGGGAATTCTAAATGTCTCCTCTTACATAATTCTCTTCTGATGGACCTCCTCAGTGGGAATCTCTGGGGAGGTCTCAGAAGAGCAGGGTTCCCCAAGGGGGCATCCTAAGGCTCTTGGTCCCTACACTTGCAGTGAACCTGTGTTGGCGGAGAAGAAGCACGCGCTTTCCAGGAAGACGTGGCCATATCAGAGGTTGTGGAAGTCAGAGGGGACAAAGCCCTCCTCATGGCATCTTAGGCCCCATGGCTCCGATCCAAGGAAGCACCTGGGTCCGAAGATACCAAAGACTCCTCCTGCACCAGAACTGTCGGCTCCAAGTCTGAGGTAGGAGCCCAACTCATCCATGCCAAGGCCCCAAGAGGAACAGTCGGAACTGATGTATCGGTTCAACCCCCCCCCCCACACACCCGGAACCGACAGGAGAGTGTCGGCCCCCAGATTCTGCCGCCGGAGCAGAGGATATCAGGCTGGTCAGTACTGACAGGTCAGAAGTGAGTTTCAGTATTGACGGTTCCACCAACGACTGAATGGCCCCCTCTGGCTCCGAAGTCACAATTCGAGTCGGAAGAGGAGCAACAACAAAAAGAGAGGCCTTTGTCGGTTACGAAGCTGCTAGAGTCGAAACAGACAGAATTTTAGCAAGTGCCGGAACCTGTAAAAGTCTCCGCACCACTCGGTCCACATACGAATCAGAAAGTCTGGAAGCCTGAGAGGAGACCACCAATGGAGCCGGTGACCCCAGAATCGGGGACCTCAAAGTAGGAGATACCGGTTCCAAGACTGGGGACCGGCTCCTACCAGCAACCTGAACGGTTGTTTCCGTTGGCACGAGCAGAGACCATAGCCTTTTTCGCAGTTTTCGGAATGAAAGAGCCCTTCGGAGCCGAACCAGATGAAGAGGCTGGAGAAGAGGGTTTTGGTTTACTGGGAGCAGAATCCAAGTCAGACTGGAAAGCAGACTTGATTAAACCCCACTCCACTAGCTTACGCTTCCTTTCAGCTAGCACCCTAGAGCTAAACTCATGACAAATAGCACAAACCTCTTGTAAATGTACTTCACCCAAACAGTGCACACATGTAGAGTGCCCATCTGTAATCAACATCTTCTGACTACATTTTGGGTATCTCTTGAAACCAGACTTGGCCTTTTCAGACACTGTAAAGCAGCAAGCACAACAATCACTATAACCAAGGAAAAGTAAGCCTAACCGGCTAAAGTATACCAATGCAGCTAACTTTAAGCTGTAATAGAAAAGCCTAACAGGCTAAGGAGCCAAAAAACGGCCAAGAGCCTAACCGGCTAACGAACACAAAATTACACGAAACTGCAAAAGCCTAACTTGACTAGGGATAGAGCAGAAACTAGAATAAACAGGGCCAAGCCCAACTAGAGAGAGAGAGAGAGAGAGAGAGAGAGAGCAAGAGCTATCCACTAACTAGGAAATAATCCGAAAAACGGATAAATAGAATAAAGTACAATATTATCACTATCTAACTAACAAATGCAGAAGAAACTTTCTTGAAAACTTTTTGAGAAAATCACAAACTTATCTCTCTAACAGCCAAGAGCTGTAGAGAACACTTGATCAGTTGCAGCGGCAAACTACATCTAGGGAATGTAGTGGTGCATTGTAGGATAGGGCTTTGGCCTCCAGCTGTTTGAGACCTCGAGCTTTGCAAATAGGCAGACTCGAAGCCGATGATCAGCTCCGAACCCATCAGTAAGAATGAAGGTGAGATTGAACAACTTTACATCAAAAGTTATGTGAGGGTTTTCACCATAATAATCAGGAATTCATTTCTCAAGTACTAGGACTGCATAAAAATTGTTTCCCCAGCATAGTATACTCTTGGCCCTGGGCCAGACTGCTTTTATACTACATGAGATACAGGATGACATCTCCCATCCAGTTCTTTTCTGAAATGCCGTATTCAAAAATATAAACATAGAAAAAAGCCATTGTAACAGCACACACATGAATCAGAGAAATGGCACAGTGGCACAGTTAAAAAAGTAAATGTGTCCTGCAGCCAAGGCTTGGCTCTCAAAGATGCACTGTTAAGGTTGAGCATCTTATGCAAGTGCTATATATTACTTGGAGGTGTTCTGTCTGCAAGAAGGGCAGAAGCAATGAACCATAAGAGAAGCTAATATCAAGAAACAATAACTTTTACTAGAGCTGATCACAAAGAAGCTCTGTATCTAGAATGTGAACTCAAGTTTGCAGTGTCTGGTGAATGTATGAATGGGTAAACTAAAGTCAGAAAAGCACAGTTTTAATTTATTGTAATGTTTCCAAAAAGGGCAACAAATGTATCAAAAGATCTGCAAGACTGCATTTTAACAGAACATATTAAAATCTGGTTTACTATGACTTACCCAAACTGCAGGAAGTCGAACATTCGTTGTATGAAATCACGATTTCCAAGGGGAAGAAAATTGAACCAAAAGTGGTTGACGCAGGTTAGTCAAGTTGGATGATGCGCTCAAACTTTTCAGAAGCCGAGGCTGTGGAGGGAGGTCATGCTTTAGTGAGGAACAGGGAAGTAGCCCATTTCCTCACTGTAGTGTGATATCGGAGTTGGTATATTTAATGTGCAGGGGGTGTGGGGGGGTGCAGGGGGGCGTAGCCCCCCTACAAAATAGTACAGGTGAGCTTATTGACATGGCTGGAAGAGGGGAATGTCAAAAATATCGAATGCACTTCATCGTGCAAACCATTTTCGACATTCCGCTATTTCATGCTTGTCAAAATCAACCTTACTTTTCGGACATACTATTAATCGTCCTAACACTATTCAACCTTTCCATAGTAAACCTTAAAATCTTGTGTGTGTCATAAAAAAAAAAAACAAAAACAAAAAACAATGTAGTTTGCCAGCCAAATGGAAAGGCATTAATCTAGACACCTTCATATGTTCCACTCCATTGGCAAAGAAAAGTAAGAAATGAGTACCTTAGCTAGCTATGACAACACTCTGCATGAAGGAAGGGTTTTCCAGGATTACAATCTTCTAGAAAGACAACTTGTACACAGATGGATTAAAACTAGAATCCATTTTCAACTTACAAGTTAAAGAATGTTAGTATAAACTTAACATGTTATCCTTAAAAAAATCTTATGTGGAAGAAAGACAAAAGCATTAGAAGAGGATCAGGCAATCAGTTGGTTTGTTTTGAAGGCATGGCTTCTGATTAAACGTACACTTCCTGTTTCAGTGAAAGAAACACTTGTATTTTCCTGTTTATGTACACATTATATGTATACGACTTGTATTTCATATATTCTGAGTACTATTCATAAAACTCATAAACTTCACTGTTCTCTCTTAACTGTGTATTAACAGGGATTATTCAATGACTGTCTATTAATATTCCAAAACGAGCATGCTGATTGGTCAGCCCAATCGGCGTGCCCATTGTAAATCCTAGCATATGCACCAATGGAAAAAGTTTCGGTTTCCCGGACTTTGTTCCATTGGTATACACTAACTTTTTTTTTGTATAAAAATTAAATAAATAAAACTTGAAATCTGGACTCCGGACACAGCAGACAAACAGGATGGAGAAAATACTAGGAAAATCAGGTATGTTATTCAAAACTAAATACATGCACCTAATTTTCCTTGTATTTCCTCCATTCTGTCTCTCTTCTACCCCTAAACTGTCTGAAACGTTTTTCTTTTTGAATTAAAAAAAAAAACAGAGCAATGGAGACCGTCTTTTCTTGGTTGCTTCCTTTCCAAAGCACTGATGTACTGAATATCCATGGGAACGCAAGTCCCATACGCATGCACAGTACATCAAAAAAAAGACAACAGTATATATACCAGCCGCGGAAGGACAGCACAGTGCCGTTTTACAAAGACATTATTTAGGAAAAGTAAGTATTCTTTTCCTTAAATAATGTCATTGTATAATAGCAATAACCCACTCCGTGGTGTGGTATATTAAGATTTATCCACAGCTGGCTTTATTTAATTGCTCAGGCTTCACCCTAGTGATTAAACCACACCAACCGTGGGTAAATCTTAATATACCACCCAAATGTCATTTATTACTTATTTATTTTACCTGGGCTGTGTTTGAAAATGGTTAATGGGCAGGGTTATCATCTTATCTCAAAGATGTCAAGCAAAGTAAATGTGAAAATGAACAAAAAAAAACTGAATAAAAGATGGAAACTGAATCTAAAATAAAAACTGGACACATAGCAATAGAACCATGACTGCTAAACCAATAAAAAAGCTCTACTAATTAAGCAGTAAAGACAAATAAATTTTTACTAAATTAGTAGAGCTTTTTCATTGGTTTAGTAATTCATGGTTTTAATATTTAAGTATGGATGTTTGTACATTTTTTTTATTCTGATGAAGACCTATTTTATGGTCGAAAGCGCTAAATCGTATTAAAAGTGTGTTTGTTCTGTTGCTGTGTGTCCATTTTCTTTATTTTACATTAAGTTTTCATCTTTTATTCAGTGTTTTTTTTTTTTTTTGTTCATTTTTAAATTACAGTTTATTACCACTGTGACAGAGGCTTCCGTGTTGCTTATTTTTCTATATACGAAGTAAACATGTCATTATTTGCTAATGATGTTCCAATGTATTTGACAAGATCAGAGTACTGTTTTGTTTTTTTTTTTCCTAGGAAAACTTGGTACTTTTTTGGGGTTACGGAACAATGATGACAACAGCAGAAATAAACCATGCACCGATGTGAAGGACAAGACAAAATTATGACTTCTATGCAAAGCCTCACATACTGAAGTTTGTCTGCAAAATTCAATACAGGGCTTAGCAACCAAGACTCACACGGACTTCATGAAGAGAGTGAAGTCTGACTTGCCTCTACCACTTCAGTCCTTCTCAGGGTGATATTCTCGATGGTCATTTTGAAGTTGATCACAGACACAACAGCAGAGTACAAGGGAAAGTGAAAAACCTACAGTGTCCTAACAAAACCTGGTAGCTAAATAAACTCGTGGAATGAAAGTACTAGCCCCATTTCTGTCAGGAAACCCTATGAAGCTAAACTGAAATACTGGATTTATTTATGAGGAGCACTCTTGGTCACATTGTGGGAGGAAGAGTAGAAAGTTTCTCTATTTTGAATAAAGCCATGAGGACTTGAAAAGAACTACAGAGTACTGATTTGAAACCATGGAGAAATGTGACATTTCTAGTGACAACAGTTACTCTGGTGCTATGGGAAAGGATTTGGAAAGAGAAATCCAATATTGACCAAAAACAGTAGTTCCACACAACGGAGCTGAATAGAATACTTTTATTAACAGTGCTGTTAATAAAAGTATTCTATTCAGCTCCGCTGTTTACGGTTAATAAAAGTATTCTATTCGGCTCCGTTGTGTGGAACTACTGTTTTTTGTCAATACTGGATTACTTTATTCATGTTCCTACATCTACATGGAAGTTTTTTATTCTTTGGCTGTTTGGAAAGAGAAAGACTAGACTACCCTTGGGAGTAAATGCAACATGGCAATAATGTGGAGTGTATGGAATCAAATTAAATAGAAGGGTGGGTTTATATAGCTTCTTAAAGCTGGAATCTTAAGAGATGTCGAGCCCCACAAGAACTTTAGGTTTAAACGAGATGTTTGGGAGAATGACACCTATCGTGTATCAATAATGATGGAGGGCAAGGGGTAACCTACCAGTGACCTACAAAGTTAGCAGGCAGTTTGTTTAGACTGCTGGGTCAGCTGAAATATAAGGTGGTGGACAAGACAAAATACATTTCTAACATTTAAATGAATACATTGATAACAGAAGTTGGGAATACCTATGCTAGTTGCCAAGACATGACACTAAATCCAAGTAGTTCAGAATGCATCCCTAAATATGGTAACGTAAATCACTTGCACTCCAGCAAGGTTGCTGAAGATACAGGGATCTGATCTTGCCAGACTAACGCATACAAACTTGAATTGCAAAGACTACCATAAATGAATAAGCACTGATAAAATTAATACTGACAGTGTCTAAAAGCATAAACTAGAAAGTGGAAATCTAATCAACAACTGCTGAAGTAAAATACACTGGCAAGGAACATATAAAAGTGGAATTGTAAAGCAATACTCTTTGTAGATACTTGCTCTGAGCAGAATGCTGTGGTATACATACAAGGAATCACTGCAATCAGCTATGGTATAAAGCAAGCAACATATACGTGGCAGTCTTTATCCTATTTTTAGGCTGCTACAATTTTGTTCCCCTAAAAATCATATGAGATTAAAATACATAGCTTTTATCAACCCTGCTACATACTCATTAATGTTAATATATACAAGAGACTTACTGGACTGAGGTTAATCTCCCAAACTGACAGCTTTAACAGGAGAATGAAGAATGAACAAATTAATTCCTGAAGTTCCAGAGAGGAAGCAACAGCTGGAAGGAAGATGTTTAATTGATGTGTAGTGGATACGGGAAATCTTATGGACAAATTAAGGAATTAATCCATGTGCATATTTTTTTTTTTTTTTTGCGGTTTGTTTTTAAAGTTTGCAAATATGCTTATGGCTCTTATTTTATGAATCATCTGTGCCACTAACAACAAATTAAGTGAATCTAATTAATGATTTCCTGAACATGGATGCATATTCTAAAGTTAAAATCACTGCTGCAGACCAAACGTTCTGGAATATAAGGAAACACTGTGAATAATGAGATGCATGTGCTCAACTAGTCAATGATTTAAACATCAAGCCTACAGCATCTAGTATTATTTATTTACATCTGCCACTGGGAGAGTACAGTTGGGAGGTCATATTTCCAACAGAGTCCACTGAAGAAGTGAGAAGGAAAGGGAACATGCAAGGGAGGCTGGCTGGGTGGGATGATCATGTATGAAAAAAAGAATGAAAACATGCTCTTGGCTGTCCTTTCCTGAAGTACCACAGAAATGCCTTTGCCTACAGAGGGCTGCAGCAGCAATAATCTGTTAGCTACACAGCACTGTTTTCTTTGCAACAATGTTTACTTCTCTTGTAACCTCAAACATGGAAAAGAAGTACTTCCACTTGCAAAACTGACCAACCTGTTAAATTTAAAGGTGTAACTACAAAACTGATATCGTTGGCTGGACATACTATCCAGACATAGACGGTGGGCATTTGAAGGTGGCAGGGGAAGAATAACTGTTAAGAAAACAACATCCAGACTACCACACTACTGCTAGACGAGCAAAGAAAGCCAAGTGCTGGGATGCACTGAAGCGCACTACAGAGTGAAAGAGGTCTGTCTGCACCACACAAGATTTCAAGGTTTATGTCTCTGGTACAGTACCTCATCTTTGGAATGTGTTAGGCTGCTGTCTCTCCTTTCACAAAGATTTTTTTAAATATTTTGGATTATGTCTCATTAAGATTTTAGAAATCTTTGATTTACAAAGGTACAAATGACTCCGGTAGTTATTTTTAAACTTCTAGTAAGTGCTGGACAGTATTATCTAAGTTTTCTTTGCAATAAATCACTTTTAAAATTAAGAATGATACACAGTTTGTGTAAAAAAGGGATATTTGCCACATTATCTACCACACAGAAACTGCTACTCTACATATATGGAATAAAAATAAACTTGCTTCATGAAGTTCTGCACATGCTTATAATTACAACTAGACATATTTATTAACAAACACTTATAAAAAGTGCAAAACAGCGTATGACAAATTTATTTATTTTACAGTTTGTTTACCGGGATAGTCCACTGGGCCAAGAAGAGCCCATTTTCAATGGAGTCCCGGGGAGAAAAGCTCCATGAGAAATTATACAAATATGAAAAATACATAACAAATGAGTAACACAGTAGTAGAGTACAGACAGACATTCTGTAGATGTAAGACATTATACAGCTGTAGGACCTTATGCAATTTAGAAGAATCCATAACAAATGAGTAATACAGTGTTTTAATAAATTTTACCGAAAAAGAATTAAGAAAAATAAAATTTTGAGAGAGATTGTTAGTACATACTTACAAATATGTTTGTTTGTACAGAGGGAATATATCAGTACGGTGAAGGAGCTATGCAAAGGAATAATATGGGAGTTAGGGGACATCAGGAAATACGTTTTGAGGAAGAAGAGAGATTAGTACAGAGAAGTAGTGTGAGGAAAGTAAAGAGGAGGGAAGAGAGGATGGCGAGAGCTGAGATAGGTTAGTGGGAGGTATGAAAGAGTGAGGAAGGCAGAGTAGGAAGCAGGGTGAAATGCTGAAGGGAGTTATGTGAGGTGAGAACAGGATCATCCCCAAAGGGATACGAGACAGGAGTGGAGTAGAGATTTAAAGGTAGAGTGGTTTTGGGTGGTACGAATAAGAGGTGGCAGGGTGTTCCAAAGCCGTGCTAGAGAGAAGGATAGAAGTTGTTTGCCTAGTGGATGAGCAGGTTTGTGAAGTTAAATCAGATTCTGGTTATTTGATCTCAGAATTTTGTCCAGTAGATGCATTTTGAGAAAAGAGGCAATAGAAGGACAGAGAGATGGATGGAAGATAAGTTTGTGAGCTTGAGTAAGTTGAGTATAGGTAAGATAATTGGGGAGCTCTAGCCAATTTAGTTTGTGAAGGGCATTACAGTGGTGGGTGGAGGATTTGTAGCCTGTAGCAAACTTGGATATTTTATTGCAGCAGGAAGAGCATTTTGAGTTTTGGGAAGTTAGTAAGAAGTGGGGCACCATGTAGGAGGGAGGGAATGAGACATGTAGTAGAGAGAACAAACTTAGTGGAGGGAGTAAGGTAGCAATTGTGGCGATAAAGCATACCAAGTTTCTGGTGGGTTTTCTTGACATTGTTTTGTATTTGGATATCAAATTTAAATTGTTCATTGATGAGGACACCTAAAAGTTCGGCACTGGGTACTTTCTCAAGTGGGGTATTGTTTTGGCTGGTAATACAGAGTTTTTGTCTACAGTAATATTTTTAGAGGGAGTAAATAACATAAGCTTAGTTTTTGTTGCGTTGAGTGCTAGATTGTTATCTAACATCCTGTGCTTGTGGAAGAGAAAGCCTTTTGAGTTCATTTTTGGAGCGAGGAAGTGGGGGTGGCAGAACAGATGATTGTGGAGTCATCTGCTTATTGGACTAATTCAGCTTTAGGGAAGGACTGGTGGAAGTCATTGATGAAAATGTTAAACAGTAAGGGGCCAAATATAGAACCCTGGGGCACACCTGTTGGAGTCTTAAGGAAGGAGGAGGTGGATTTTTTCCATTTGAATGCTTGTTGTCTGTTGCACAGGTAACTAGTGAACCAGTTGATAGAGGAGAGAGATAGGTTAAGGTTAGAGAGTCTGGATAGGAGAAATGATTAAAAACAAAAATGTTCCTGATGTGATAAGCAAAATGGTTGCTACGGATACTCATTTACAAAGAAGAAACTAAAAGTGAAATTTGACTGCAGACCCAACAGCTTGCTTAACTATGCTGTCAACTTCATTTTCATAACTGTATACCACCACAACTTACATGAAAGGAATCAGCTTTCCTGGGCAAACCAACACTAAAGTACCTGACTGGAATGCATGGCAAATGGTTGAAATGGTCCATAATGACCTATTCACTTACAAGGTTAACAAAAGAGTAACTTAAATTAAAACTCAACATTACAGTTGGATAAAATGATGGAAGACATGAACAGAGACCAGAAACACAAGTGCCAGCCAGCATCATTTACAACTATTTATTACCCTCTAGTTTACGATGTCAAGTAGACATTAACACATAAGCAAAGATGCACGTTAAACAATTTACAAGATAAAAGATCTTACTTTAGGAAGAAATGTAGAGTGAATTATTATTTTATATAATTTGTTACCTGGTAACAAATAAATTTAATTTTCCTTTCCACATTTTCTAATATTGACATTCTACTGCAGGAGGGGGAGGGAGTTTGCGGCAATCATCAGTGTACTACAATCCTGAAATTACCTTCCTTCAGATGACATGTTAAATCTTACTCCTTACCTGCTTGAATTTGTGGTAGCTTAGATGGATATAAAATATCTACTGAATTTAGTGGGAAAAGTAATGGACTGCCCTAGTTCATGGCCAAATGTCTCCTAGTAACTATGAATATCACTTTAGGTCTCACCTTAAAAATGACCAATGGCCTATTGTGACAAACTCATGTCAAAAACTGTAAATCACTTGACACCACTGCCTCTTTTCTGGGGTGACCCCTGTGGCAATGTCTGATTTACTGACTTTATCTTAGTCACACAACAGGAAAACTGAGACAGAGATCAAAATCAGGAATACAGGATGAAACATCCTTTGCAGACTGTAGCTTTACTCATCTGAACTAAGCTGCCAGCCAGCCAACCTACTTAAAAGAGACAAAGGTAATGCTTTGAAACACTATTGCAAAGACTACAAAATATGTGGTTATCCTTCAGCATAAGCAAGCCTCTTCAATGACTGGCAGGCTCTTTTTAAGCATAAGTATAAGTGAAAGTGGGATGGACTTTTCTAGTACTACACTTTAAGGTCTGAGAATAGTACAACCATCATGCCAACTGCAGAGTTCAAAACAATGTAAACCTGCATGTATGAGTTTTCCTAAACAATACCAAAAAGAACCCCAAAACCCACTCTAAGGTAATCAGCACTACAAACATTACTGTAAGACTGAGCTGGCCTGTTGGAGTAGCACAGGGTGTCCACCTACAACACTGGCGACTTGGGGTCAAGTAGTGATTTTGGCAGTTGGGATAGGTAGGTTTGAGCATCTGGCAGATGGCTCACCTATTTCATGGGAGGGCATAGGTTTTAGCAACACAGTGCTACTCTCCATTTTCCAACCCAGTAGGCCTTCTAGCATTGTGCTTGGATGGTCTGTGTCTGTGTTATGATGCTTTAGTGTTGCCATGTAGGGAAACCTTCAGCATTGTGGTTTCTCTTGTATCTCCAACCACCAGTAACATGTCATTTGTACTTACTGTAGCACAGCTGTTCTCAACTATCAAGCACAACTTGCTCACAGCAATACATAAACAAAAATAAAGAAGCACCTCCCCACCCTCACAACCTTAAAACAACTCTCAGTAATAAAGCTTTTTTTTAAATAAATTTTTACTTTGTTTCTGCTCAGATCAAGCACTAAAACGTACGAGATAAAATTCTGATATGTTTGCTCCTAGGTCTCACTTCATCTGTCAAAAGAAATTAAGTTAATTTGCCAAATATTGCTCATCAAACCTGGAGCACACCCCCCCCCCCAAACTCCACAAAAATTTGCACTAAACTAGGTTTTCCTTTAAACCATCATCTTGTTTTCTACCAGCTGTATAAACCTCACCAAGTACAATTTACAGGAAAAAGCCTTATGAAACAAACTCAGGTACGTACAACTTCAACCACACACGAATGCAGACTCAGTTATCAGTCTATGTCTGCTGCTTCGGGCAAATTCAGATTTCAGCATTGAGCATTGTATATTTTGTTCTTTTCTCCTTTATTAAACATTTAATAATGCTCTACATCCCCCCTTGTGGTTGGACTGTTATGAAAAAACAACTGTCAGGCTCTTAAAAATGTTAAGAACAAAATGGCACAGTAAATGACACAATTTCCTGTGTGGTTAAGAATACAAGAAAAAACAGCAGTGAAGTGTAAACGTCTAATGTAAATACCGGGCAGAACACAACATTCATAGTATTGCACCTGAATTCTTTATGGCACTTAGGATATTGCTACAGTACTTGCAAATTTTCTATTTTAAATTTCAGGTTTCTGATGTTTTCACTATTTCTTTTTCTGCATTGGATGGCTCTGAAAAGAAATCTTTCATCTCATCAGCTAAAACTAATATGCAGGTAATATACATTCTAACTTTTCATGGTGAACACACACACACACACACACATGCAGAAGTAGCACAGAAAAAAATAAATGAAACGTAAACATTCTGATTTATCTATGACTGGAACAAATGCACAACATGCAAAAACTGCCTATGACAAAGCTCAGTATCAGGATTATATGAGGCCACACTTATTGTCCAGTTGAGAAGGTCATAATGATGTTACCTGCTTATTTTATCAATATAGTTGCCTGCCTGTCTACCTAGCCATCATTTTGGTCATTAGTAAAAATGGCTTAAAGAACCATTTAAACTAGGGCTCAAAAAAAAAAAAAAAAAAACTTAAGATCCATAAAAATGCAAACAGGATATATAAAAATGTAACCAAAACCAGGATAATTCAGAGGAGGTGAACCACACAAGCAGCCTCCTGTAAGGATCCCCTACATTAAAACACAGAAGACAAAATAAGTCACAAAGGATTTAAAAATAATAATAATTCAGTGTGTAACTGACAGCAAATATGCAGGTCAGGAATACAATAGAGCATAAAGAAAACTAGTGGAGGGAAAGGACCGACTCATAACTGCTGAATTGTTAACTGCTTCCACAATCACATCTGACTACCCCAGAGGAAAACTATTCCAACACATAATAAGTTCAAATTCTACAGATGTCCAAAGAGGGCAATTATATGGCTGGAGTCACAGTAAATAAGACCATCACCAGTTTCAATAAGTCTTTAAGACTGTTAGAGTATGGAGTACTAGGCAAGAAAAATGTTCTGTGAAAAAAACCTTATCATAAATCAGTGTGGTATATAGCACAAAAGAAACCAACCTATGACATATCTACCCAAGTGCTAGGGGAGCCCTTTTCTTTGTAGAGAATGTGATGCATGTATTCAGAATGGTACACTGATACTCTTATGCATTAAGGAGGTACACTGCTAAGATAAACTCAAACCTGCTGAAAGGAGTGCATTACATCGCACTGGAACAGTTGTTAAAGTTACAATGGCAAGGTTTATTATGCACCAAACTGATGGTTTCATTGCGCCTGGGGGTAGGAGATTTACTGTACCACAGCCTAACTGCACAAGTTTATCCATACCTGCATTACAGCAAGGTGTATTTGCCAGAGACCATGGAACAAGTGAAAAGGCTGAAGGGAGACTTTAATTCAGTTAATGCTGTCTACACATAACATTTTGGCATTATCATAATTAGGAATCTGACAGGCACGTTAAAGTAAAGAAGGTATCAATATGCTGATCAAAGTACAGTCAAGGCAAACGTGTGTGTTACTATATCCAGTAACACATTAAAAACAATTAAGATTTATTTTCTATGCTCTTACTAAACACTACTGCTCCTCAACTCTTGCATATAATATGTGTGTGTGTGTGTGTGTGTGTGTTTATATGTGTATATACATATAATTAAATAAACTAATATTTTACATTTAAGGACTGTTTTTAATGTTTATGCAGGAGGCAAGCCCCTCTGCACCCCCCACACCCCCTGTAAATTATATATAATAACTGCGAGATCGCACTACATTGAGGGAAAGGGTTGACTTCCTGATCTGGACCACATCATGATCTGCATACAAAAACATAATCATAGTTCGGTTTTGTAAGTTGCGATTTTCTGCATTTCCACTGTTTTGAACTTTCGGCTTTTCTGTCTCGGTAATTTAAAGTTCGACATTTTGAAAATTCGATCTACTGAAGTAGATCCATATGTATATCTATATATACAGATATATATATTACAGAGAGAGAGACAGGGATTTGATATACAGATAGACATAAATGGACCAAACCAGCAGATTTTAGTTAATGTAGAAATACTCAGGCATTTGCATGGTACAAGAGCTATTATGGTTTCACCTTTTTTTTTTTTTTCTTCAAATCAAAGTAAGCTTCACTGCATATTTATTAATGTGTTGATGTGAACCAAAGGAGACCATGGGGACTTGCGTCTGTGTTTAATTTTCAATTTAGTCAATAACATTACTCATTTCAACAACCAACAATTACTGAACAAGGGTCACTGACACTGTAGTCAATGCAAAAACCTTAGTGTCAAGGACTGGCAAGCAACGCAAAAACATTTAATATATCCAAGGCTGCTCCAGACAGCAAAACTCCCCACTGTAACACTTGAAAATATTTAAACTATAACTACAAAACAAGTAACCTAACATGGTGAAAGAAGTTTAAATGTCAGTCATGCTGCAAATAGAGGCAGGACTCAGGGTTATGGCACTTAGTCCTGGCTTCTAGTTTCACATGGAGTTTGGAGATGATAGTAGTACTTATCAGAAAAAAATGAATTCTGTAGAAATCTACAGTACTACCATGGGATGTTTTAATAGAATTCAATGACACAAGAGTATGGCAAAGAAAAGAAACATAATTAAGAGTTGGAGTAGGACGCAAATAAAATTCTGTTGTGAGCTAACTAATGCTAAAATGCTGTTATGTTGCAAGATTTTAGACATGTTAATCCATCAACATAAGCAACAATTACACCACAAGCGCATTTAATCAATAGCTCCAGAGTCAGCTGTGAACAGGGAATAGAGTGGCTGACTGCCAGCACTTGCATTCGGGGGGGAGGGTATATGGATAACCCAAAAGAGAACAAACCCTCCCCCCAGGTAGACATTGCAAGGCACAACAAATGCAGACACTCCTAGACAGATACATAAATCAGTGCCACAGTCTACTTGTACATGCAGAGCAAAATGCACATGTACTGCTTGCTACCCATGGGGCATACACTGTGAGCAAATGTTACCCAAATGCCCCTCTTACTTCAGTTAGCAGTGATGATTCGGCTATCTGCCAGAGTACAGATCTGGGAAAGGTTATCACTGTTTGAAATACAGTAGAAGGAAAGGCTGGAATATAGAAGCCCTGGTGAAACAAGTGCCCAAAAATAACCTCTTTAAAATGAACTGTCATGGAATCTTCAATGGATATCTTGAGTATCTGCTCACAAAAGGTCTGGTAAACCTCAGCTGAATGTATACTCAAAATACAGTAGAATGTACAACAGTATTCTTCCAATACTGTACCACAGGATCCACCCATCCATCACCCCTTTTTCCCATTTTTGCACATGGGGTCAGGATGTCACTTCAACAGTAACAATCACCTAGAGCCAAGGATTACACAACCACGTGGCTAGCCCTGCCACAGTAGTTCTTCCACCCCACCCCCACACATTTTCCTACGGCCAATTTAGAGTGTCCAGTCCACCTACTGCATGTCTTTGGAATGTGGGAGGAAACCCACATGAACAAAGGGGAGGACAGCATCATTACAGGCTTTTTTTTTTTTTTTTTTTTTAGTCAAGTCTGGTCTGAAGTAAGAAGCTAAATTGTTTTTGTTTTCAGCACTCAAAATAAATGTTCTGCCGATAAGATGCTATACACTAAAGTCTGCTGTCCCTTAGTCTCCATCTACTTACTATACTCTAAACAGGTTAATGAACCACAAAAACACTCCTGTGTTAAGAGAAAAATCTAGTAAGAAACAAAGTCAAAGTATCTGCAATGTAAAGGGGATTTCAGTGTTCCTTAGAAAATGCAGCATTCTCTCATACTCGAGTCTGATGTCATAATTGTTTATATGAAACCTAGTGCAAAATGCTAAAAGTTACACCTTTTTGCTGTTCTATTAGCATTACAATCATATTCTACAAATGAAATAAAAAAATTGAATTGCAAAAAACACAAAGAAAGTGCAATTTTTCTGCAGAAAATGTAAGAGATTAAAAACACACACAAACTTAGAATGGACAAATGCTTTCTCCTCCATGATGTAAGAAATATATTAGCCTATCTGGTACTTCAAAGGCCCTAAAGACCACTGCCAACATGAGCAGAAAATGGATATATATCTCTCTACACAAACCCAAATGCTCTGCTGTATACAGGGTGAAAAAACACTACCAACAAAAGCAATGCACACTGCAGCCACTCTTCTCTGGAAAATGGCCATTAAAATCTCAGTTTTAAACAATAAATGCTCCTCTCTCTCTCAAATCCCAACTATACACTTTCTTGGACCACAGAAACCGGAATCTGTATAAATAATGGAGAGAGTACCACAGAGTTTCATACTCTGCTCAACAAGAAACAAAGAAAGCCAACTAAGTTTAGGTGTTAGCTTTATTACTATGTAAGGGGAAAAAAAGCTTGTATTGAAGCAGAAGAAATGTTGAAATTGAAATGGCTTTTGTAAATGTGGGGGAAGGGCAGTGTTTCGAGGCAAATTTAAACTGGAAAAAGTTAGATTCAGGGGAGAAACATGAGGAATAAACCAAAAAATTAAAGCTACAGAAGGAGACAAATTTACGACATACTCAGACCAGCTCAGTGGCATGACTGTAACACCACTATTTACTACAATCATAACTGTTAAGAAATGAAATTAACCTTGGACTTGAGGGAACAGACACACTGACATCAAATAGGTTGTTCTCAATCTTCCTCTCTCAATTAAGGCCAAAATCCCTGACAGTAAAAGGAGATGGCAGATGCCTTTATGGATAAGAATACATAGGGCTTAAGCTGCAACAGAGATTGCCATCACAATAACAAAGTGTGAAAAATTCAGAAGCTATGAAACAAATGATACCATACAAGATATGCCCAGCAGAAATTTAACCCTCAATGATCCTCATAATGTGCACAATATGATACTTGCAAAGTGAAATGTATACAAGTAATATTAACTTGTACTGAATGTTTGTAGAAATGTCTGTAAATGTGTAGATTTTCTCTCTAGGCCCCCTCTGAAATTGGAGTTTTCCCAGTTGGAACTTCCAAATAAAGAAAAACAAGTAAGTGAATAACTAAGTAAATAAATAAATCCTGATGCAAGTCAGTCAGTCATCCATTGTACCATCTCTAAAAATGACAAGAGGGCAGAGTTGAGAGAGACAAAAACAATCTCAATTTATTGGATGGAACAGACTAGAAATGGGCACTTGTCTACCAACAACTAACCAGCATCCAGTAAATCTTTTAACACGGGTGGGGGTGGAGGTGGAATATGAGACAGCTGCTGTGTAGAAAAATGTAAGTGCAGGCTCCACTATTCCTGCCACTGACTGACTGTGGCAGAGCATACACATTGTTTGGTAATAGTCACTTTGCTGCTGATGAAATGTAAGCATAAACATTGTAACTACAACAATGTTACTCATCCCTTAACAAAAAGACAACAGTTTTGAATGTTCTAGGAAACTAAGATAATTTAGGTAAATGGACTGTCCCATCCTGATATCCAACAAGCAAGTCAAAATGATTTTAAACAGGACAAAAATGTGCCCTCCAAATGCAGGTGCCATGGATGACTGCCTAATCTGTATGTCTATAAAGGCCTTGCCTTCCAAACATTACTGAAGAACATTATCTACATCAACACAACCCTAACCACTGCCTTCAACAACTCTGGTCATTCACCCCTCCAGCCTTACCACCAAAGAGCTCAGCGCAAAAGCAACTTCAGATACAATGATGCATCTCAAACACTAAAGATTTCAAGTTTTAAATCCTGAATAAGTGATCAGTTTGCTTTTAAATAATGTGATGCCATTTAGCATTCAGAGCTCATTCACCCTGGCATCTGCATGGTTCATATCATGGTTCACATCAAACATGCATCACCAAGACGTGCACGTATAAGAAGCTTTGTTTACTTTAACAAGTGTATGCTACAATGGCACTGGACCTTGCACCGATGCACATTTCCTACTGTGTGTGACATCTGCTCTGCATTCATGATGAACCCTTTCACATGTAGGAATCTGAGCTGGACTCATTTTAGGTATTAAAACACATGGCGTGTGCTTGCCCTGGTAGTTGTAGACTGTCCATAATGACCATGCTGCTACACATGTCCTGAACACATCACAGCAACTGTAACAGCTTTGTGGTTTGTTTGCCATCATATAAAATGTTGTATTGTTTCATATTGATCCAGCACAGCTACAGTACACACCCTTCAGATACTAGATGAGATGTGTAGAAAATGACATCTGGTTATTTATCCATAATGTACTACCATTAGAAGTAGCAAGTCACTTAAGTGATTACCCCCACCTTAACATGTCTAAAAACTGAAACCAGCTAATAACTGCACCCATGGAAAATCTACACTACTGCACCTAATTTAATTAATTTTTAACAGCTCTCACACAGTTAATTCGCTGCCATAAGCAATATCCCCACTGTCTTCCATTCCAATTCCATAAACCTCATAAATCAGTATGAAAAACATACTTACTCTTTCTCAGTCTATATTATTTAAAAAAAGCAGTGGAGACGATTCAGACAGTAAACATCAGTCCTATAAGTAAAGAACATTTGTCATTTGAAAAATAAACCTCCAAATGTCTGTTCTTGGCATGTCACTGTCATTAGCGTACAAGGTGAGGTTGCAGAATTAGCACAAATATACATGGTTTTAAAAGATGGCAAATCTATTTAGAGGTGAAGGAAATAATATGTAAAGAAAGGGAGAACAAAGAGATTGAGAGACTGACTGAGGAAAGCAAATGAAACTTAGAACAGAAATAAGACCGTTTAACAAAGAAGAAATGCACTACAGCCTATCTGGCAATTCAAAGTCATGCCAAGCTAAGACTTAATTAATCCTAAAACACAAACCCAAATGACCAGTCATCCACCTGGAAATAAATAAATTGTATAATTTTTTATTTGAAGTAACTGAATTGAACTTGTGCCCATTTTCAGCCGCAATCTTAACAGTAATAAAAATTTCAGTAAAATACAAACATATAATAAACTCTCACTTAACCACAGCCCGTGGAGATTGATAGACACCGGTTAAGTGCAGTTTCCGGTTGATTGAAAGACGCTTTTGTGATTTTTTGATAAGCTCATATATTGGCATACGAATCAATCAGAAATCACAAAGCAGAGCCTCTTCAGTTCAATGCAGAACAGCGGGGCTGTTCCACATTGAAGAGAAGAGGCTCCGCTTTGCCATTTCTGATTGACTCGTATTCCGGTATATGAGCCAATCAGAAATCACAAGCTGAGCCTCTTCTGTTCAATGCGGAACAGCT
>NC_056743.1:816301973-816419473 GCF_019279795.1 Protopterus annectens
TAAAAAGTCTAACTGCATGGTCTATTCAATGCTGGCCAATAAATGGCCTACTCTGGCAGTCTTTAAAAAAGCTTGGCTAATTATCCAGTGTTGTGACTGTAAATTCTTTGGAATATTCTTTGGCACATGGTAAAAAAGGGAGGGTGATGAATGTTTTAAGGATTACGGTTTTCTGGAATATCGTCTCTACTTTTTAAGTGTAAAAAGGGTACAGCTTTTTTCTCCTTTTAAAATGAAAACTCCTATTATGTTACTTTATTATTTATTTTGCAATGTTCTCTTTACTTACATCTGTAATAACTGTGGAGCTTTTTTCCCTTGGCCTCAGCTGAAAATGTGATCAGTTCCAGTCTGACTTTTCCGGTAAACAAAGATAAATAAATAAAAAATATCTGGACATCCAAATCAAATGCCCTGTTAGCGACAACATAAATACTCCCCAACTATATGAAAACTACCTGAGCTGGTCAGCTCCAATGACAGGACTACAACTCTGTTGACTTGAAGGAGCTGCCATAGGAGGATGAATGTACTCATCCTGGGAGGAAGGAGTTAGTGCAGGGCCACCCATTGGTAAAATGCCTTGGAGGGGTGGCACTACAAGAGAAGGTGCTGGTGTGGGCAATTTTGGCTGCCAAACCACTTCAGAAGTGGTTTTCATCACAACTGCATGGGAGCATGCAACCACATTGGGGTAGGCACTGTGGTCTGGCCTAAATTATAGTAATAATAAAAAATAAATAAAAGTCCTACATGCTGGGGATGCATGTGAAGGCACAAGCCACCAGTGACATTGTTTGTGCAGTAGCCTCCTTACTGGAGAACATCTTGGATGGGGTTAAATGAAAGAGCATAACTAATACGGGCAGGTTTTAATGATCTGTAAGTGCAATGGGGGGGGGGGGGCAAAAAAAACTTTGTTGAGCTGGCAAGAGCAAAAAACATGATCTAAACTTAGATTTAGGAAGAAAAACAGTACACCTACAAATAACCTTGACATCTCTAATGGATGCACAGAAAACGCAAGGCTGTGTAGTACAGCACCAGAAGGGCAGGCCAGTGTCAGTTTCCTTGTTCTGTGGTCTTTATTTGCTCAGACTGCTGAGAAGAAACACAAAAAAAATATTCCCTGACAACTGTAATCTTGATACTTGCCAGAATTCCTGTTTCTGCAACCAATCAGACATCACCACCCCCTAGAGGCACTAGATTTCCTAAACTATTATTATTCCATAAACAACTCAGATTAAAAACAAATCTGTAGTTTGAACCAATTTTGGGGCCAACTGGATCATCCCTGCAGAGATTTAAAGGCACAAGGCAAAATGCTTACATATTCTACTTAGCACAACAGAACTCAAACATTCATCCTGTTTAGTTTAAATTAAAACAAAGACATAAATCTCTAGTGTTTTGAGTCTCAGCTTGTGTGTTATATGAAGTAACCTGCATTTACTTAAGCTTTCTCTTTTGCTCTTTCCAAGTGAAGTCCCTGCCACCATGTCTTCATGGCAGCAGACTTTAAATAAAGCACATATGTAGTACATACAGCTTTACCCTTTAATTCAGTGTAATAACAGCAAAATCAGTGGACATGCAGCAGAAGACAGATGCAACATGAGGTCACGGTGGCTGTACCATACTTAAAAGGTGCAAAAGAGTGCTTGTTTTTCTGTTTACCAATATGAGGTCTGCAATTACGGTTTCATTCGGTGAGGCAGGGAAACTTCTGGTGCAAAAGAAATGTTACCCATTTTCACTAATATCTGCTCCAGGCATTAAGCCTCCTTCCAGTGGAAAAGGAAATTCTCTGTCTTTTCTTCCGGTTTCCTTCCACTGACCTAAGCCCCTGTCCAGTCATGGGTCACAGGCACCAAAGCGAGTTAACCAAGCACTACGCCCACTGTACCTTCAATACATAACAACTGCAGATCAAATATCCTTCTGCCAAATTTTCTTAGAGTACTTGAGAAATAGGTATCACAAAGTCCATACATTCATGTAAGCAGATCCGGCCAATAGCTGTTCTCTCTCTAGCTACTTCACTCTTCATTTCCAACATCAATCCACAAGTAGCAGTGCCATGGATACAAGAGTACACAAAAGATAACTTACCTTTTAAGAGAACAAGAAACGGAAAGCAGATTAAAATGTATGATGCTTTTTGAAAACAAAGGCACACTACATGAATTTGATACAAAGTGTTTCCGTGAATAGATTTTGACTACAAGAGTTGGAGACTGCCTTCTCTGTTCCTTTTTCTACATGTGGCTTTAAAATAAAGTTATTGCTAAAATAATGTGAGCTTCTACAGTCCCATATACTTAAAACTTTTTATATCATATTTGTTGGTCTAAAATGAAATAATCTTTTGCTGAACTTTTCATCAGAAGAAAAGCAGCTGATTAACTTTGTTACAGAGTATCACCACCTTTTCCTGAAGGAATGAAAGTTTATACGAATACTTCATCTGTGTTCGGAAAGCAAGTCAAACCGTTATGACAGTCACCATTTTTTTTCCTTTGGTGGCAGAAAAAGCATGACATACAAAATATAAGGCCACGTCTGTACAGGGGAAGGCCGACAAGCATTTAATCTCCACAAAAGACAGTCTGCTTTTCCAGAAAATGAAAGTTACATATTTACCATAATGATAGATCTGTTGGACTGGAGCCATCCTCTGTAACTTCTAATAAAAACAAAGCCATTATGACTGTTCAGCATCCCAAACTTTCCCAGGCTACAAAGCATCTACCACTATCCCACAATGTACTGCATAGCTCTCATTCTCCAGATATGACGTAGTTGCACTAAGGAAAAAGACATTTTTATAAGAAACACCAAGACGACACTACCCAAGATGGGAGAAGGTAGGCAATGTCATTACACAGTATGGCTCTACTTCTATGGGAAATATGCAACTTTGATAGTTGATAGTAGTGGTCAAACTACATAATTGTTAGGACGGACTCTAATGGTCAACATCACACCTTTGATAAAAATGGCCTCAGGGGAAGATCTGGACTGAGAAATAATTTTTATTTTATATTATTTGTAGACGTATTCAATGATGACCAAGTAGATAATGCACACATCAACCTAGATATGTATTTTTAAAGAAAAGAGGGCCACACAAACCACACGTAAAAGTTTATTTATGTGAAATGTTACACAATTTAATGTACTGGAAAGCTACCTGGCAAGGGTAAATCTTTATGTTTACAACAGTGTCCCCTAATGCCAGGGCTGAAACATCCATAGTGACAATCACAATACAAGAGTGAAGGTGGAAGGCTCAACCAAAAGAAAGGTTGTCAGCACATGCTATACACTTACCAATACATGTCATACACTTTACTGCACTGTGCAGATCTCACAATCTGGTACTCTGCTAATAATGGACTCAGAGGTACTACTAAAGGCATTTCAAACTGTGTGTCATGAGGTATCATCAGAATGTCTGCTACCATGAGAACCAGCACTGTGGGACAAAGAATGTTAAATGCTAACTCTGAGGAATGAGTACACTAGAGAGAAGTATATCGGAAGCCTAGCCCTGTAAGACAGTAGCCAATTGACAGCCTACAAACACCAGGCACTGTAAAAGCTGCATCTGGAAATTCACTTGACTGAAAGTCATGCCTAGGGAATGAAATAGACGCATCAGAGACTTTCTTATTAACACAAGTTAGTTTATAATATGCATAGCAAAAAGACAGTACACCAAGTAGGGGAACACCTTTGTAACCAGCAGGTGCAACTGTGCCACCATGGACATGCTTTGTTAAAGTATTTACTGGTATTTCTGACTGTTTTTAAGCTATCTGTTCTGCTTGTTCTGGTTTTCCCACCAAGCAGTGTTTAAATAACTGATTGGTTAACGCTTTAAAACATTCTTTAGAGCATCCTTGCTGATTTTCTGCTGTTTTAACCTTTTTTGTGTGTCTCATTGCTGTTTTTCCTGCCGTTTCAAACACTCTCTTGTGTTTACTGACGAAACTAGGGTAGCTAGTAGCTGTAGCATAGTCCAGATGCAGGCTTGCTTGCTGCTTCTGGAACTGTTTGCAATGGTTTGTTTGCTCTGAGCACATTTTCCAGGCCATCCCAGACTGGAAGGGGCCTATCTGCACTTTTGTGAGAAAAATGTGCCGATTGGGACCTGTCTGTCAATGGGAGGCCCGGTCTAGGGCTTGGAATAAGCATCTTCATTGGATCTTTTGAATCTTTTTCAAGTTTTTAAGCTTTTGGTCTTTAGGTCCTGCATCTGAGCTTTCTGCTTGTTTGAGTGTTGTGCACCAAAGCTGGACAATTAAATTCAACAAATTTTCCCTAAAACCCAGGCAGAAATACCCATCCACTCAGCTCCTCCGTGATCGATTCTGAATAGCCACCCCAGTGGCAACAGTCTTCAACCTAGCATTATGGACAGTTGGACTACCCTCGTTTCTTCTGCCAACCTTGTTGACTTGGGTCTCTTAAGGCAGTGTAGCAACTGACTCAAGTACACAGACAACCCTCTAAAAATAACACACTAGTACAGAGTGCGAGAGATGTACTTACACCAATAATCTAGAATCCATGCTCTCTCTCACTCAAAACAGTAACACAGAGAAAGTTGTCAACTCACCCACCACTACATTTGCTCACAGTACCACTACTCAGACATACCACTACTCATACACATAGTATGAATCAAACATTTAAATCGACATATGTGGAAGTTCTCTCAAAAACTTACCGAAACACCAGAGACCTCAAAACACAAGACTGCTACAACTACCACAGTCCCTACAGCACCCATGACACACAGCAACAGTAGTGTCTCTCCCACCAAGCTAGTGAGGCATAAGACTCAGAAAACAAATTTTCTTGTCACTGGAGACTCAACAGTGAGACACACGGATGTTTCACTCACCAGGTTGGACAAGGAGAAAGTCATGGTCAGATGCTTGTCCAGTGCCAGGATTCGTCAGATCACACATGCACGCAGGTCTTTCATCAACAAGTACATTTATGACTCCTGCCATAATTCATGTTGGTGTGAATGACTTGAGATGTACCTCACTGGACTATATGACGAGACATGGTTGAGCTCTCTGAGTAGGTGTCCCAGGTAGGCATGTCCCTAGCCTTGAGCAGCATACTACCCTCATCTAGAATGATGCCACAGTATAAACAAAAAAATGATTGATTTCAATAACTGGCTCAGTTTTTTGTGTCATTCAAAGGGTATCCAGTTCCTGTCAGCCTGGGAATCCATGGTCGACAAACCTCGCTGCTTTTCCAGAGAGGTACCTGGCACCTCAAGGATTTTGGGTGCTGGCAAAGGCTCTTGCTTCTCTCATAGTACCTTTTTTAGGCAAGGTCTCAAAACCATTACCAATGTGAAATCAACCAATAAGAACAAAATAAGGCTCATGCTGCTAAATGCTAGAAGTTTAAACTAAAAACTGCACTCCCTGGAAGCACTTCTATCACTAGAAGATGTAGATGTCTGTGCAGTCACAAAAATATGGTTCAAGGCCTCAGAGAGTACCCTCAGCCTTGCAAAGCTACAATGCCTTCTACACCTTTAGACTGCAAAATGAATGCGTAAAAACCAAAGGAGGCAGTGTTTCAATCTATAGTAGAGATTAATTCCACCTACCATCTACTTAGACTGGACAACTCCAAGGAGTTACTCCAGGTCCTGGTTATGGTGGGTAAGACCCTCAGTTCAAGTCATAGCCAGTTATAGATCCCCCTCCATGGGTCATGACACCCACGAAGCCTACTTGACCAAACTGGAGACAATCAAAATTTTACCAAACACACTGGTTATGGGGGATTTCAATTACCCCACCATCAACTGGGAAACCCAAACTAGCCCTAACTCGCTAGCACACAAGTTCCTTGACTTTGTTAATTCAAATGCCCTGAAACAAATTGTCCATACCTTGACAAGGGCAACAACACAAACATTCTGGATCTGGTCCTTACCAACATGACAAACAGATGCACTGCCGCAACTGTCAGATCCTCATTAGCTAAAACTGACCACAAATCAGTCACCTTAGAGCTGGCACTAACACCAGAACTCACAAAGGGTGAAATCGAACTAAAAAACTTCACCAGGGCAAACTATACCCTAATAAGTGAAGGTATAAATGCATTCCAAGTCCCACCCCAAGCTGGAAGTGGTACCTATGCTGAAGCTTACACTAAAGCCCTGTACAATCACTTGCATAAGTGTATAAACGTGACCATACCAGAAAGAATCAAAACCAGAGCCCCAAGTAAAAACAAGCTGCTATGGTGAATATCCAGCACCAACAAACTTTACAATAAACACAAAAAGTTGCTGTCCAAGAAAACAAAGACATGGCCCCAACAATTAAAAGCACCCTCCTCAGCCTCAACAGGCAAATAAGACAACTTATCAATTCCTCCAAGGGCTCCTTTGAGAGAAACTAGCAACCCCCCATCCTACATACCTGAAGAGCAGGTCCTCAAAGCCCTGACCAAGGCAAAAAACACAGCCGCTATGAGACCAGACAACTTCCCAGGCTGTCTCCTAGACAGGCTAAAACATGAAGCAGCATCACCACTAAGTACCTTGTTCAATACAGCCTAAAGACCTGCTTTGTTCCTATAGAATGGAGAAAGTACAGTTGTGTACACTTACCATAAAAGTAGATGTTTGAGTGTATTCACTGTTGCAGTCATTACACTTGGGTTATCCTGCTGGCAGGCTACCCTCAGTCAGCCTGAATTCCAAAGTCTAGGTCTGGCATCGGTTGCTGTCGCCTCTTCCCTGACGTCAGTGCGCCAGGGGTATAAAAGATGCAGCTGACGCCATTTTCTTCTGTTTTTCTTGCTCCAGATGTCAGGTGCCCCCCAAAAGGGTAGGCTAAAAATATGCCAATAAAAAATACATGCACCAGAATATATATATAATACCTTCATCTACAAGCAAATACACCACATAGGTAGTATAGGTTAGAGAAGAGCAGTTAAGTTGCAGCAAAGATATGGGGGATGGTGGGTGGGTAACCTGGACTGCAGCAGTGAATACACTCGAACATCTACATTTATGGTAAGTGTACACAACTGTACTATGTTCTTCGTGTTTCACTGTTGCAGTCATTACACTTGGGTTGAATCCCAAAGCTAAGGTTGGGAGGCTGGAGCTAAATAGCATTAGGAGCGGCTATGAGGCCCTGCAGAACTGCAGTGGCAAAGCCTGCCCTGGATTTAGAGTAGAGTGGTAAATGGATAGTGCTTTGTAAAGGTGTGCACTGAACTCCAGGTAGCAGCCTCTAAAATGTCTTTGGTTGGTACTCCTCTGAGGAAGGCTGCTGAAGTTGCTGCTGCTCTGGTTGAATGTGGCCTAATGCCCTTAGGCACTGGTTTGTCATGTTGTGAATAGCAGAAACGAATGCAGTGGCCTATCCACTTTGAAATAGTCTGCTTTGAGATAGCCTTTCCTTGTGATCCTGCAGCATATGCCACTAGTAGTTGCTCTGTCTTTCTGAAAGCTTTGGTTCTGTTCAAGTAGAAGCGTAGCTGTCCGTATATGTCGAAATAATGCAGAATTCTCCCTCCCTTATTCTGTGGGTTTGGATAAAAAGTAGGCAGATGAATAGTTTGGTTAAGGGCCACACTGGACACTACCTTAGGCATAAATGTCGGGTTTGTCCTCAGAGAAACCCTGTCTGGATAAAAAATGATAAAAGGTTCCACAGCCATTAGTGCCTGTAGCTCTGAGACTCTTCTTGCAGAGGTTATTGCTAGGAGCAGAGCTGTTTTCCAAGATAAAAACTACATCAGCTGTAGCTGCTGACTCAAAAGGAGGCAGAGTGAGTTTTTCCAAAACATAATTGAGGTCCCATGCAGGTATTGGTGATCTCCTTGGAGGCCTTAAGTTTTTGGCTCCTCTGAGGTATTGCCTTAACAAGGGATGAGAAAAGATTGGTGGCTCTGTATTGTAATGAGCCGAAATGGCAGAGGCATGAATTTTGATTGATGAAAATGATAGGCTTTTGTCAAGCATCTCAGTTAAGTACTGCAAAATCTGAGGAATATTTGGTACGGCTGTGTCAATTCCTTGTGCCTGGTTCCAAGCACAGAATCTCTTTCATTTTACAGTGTATGATTTTCTGGTACTAGGCCTTCTGGCCTCCAAAATTACATTCATTACAGCTTTAGTGAGAGGCGTGTTTCGTATCACTACATTATCCGCCATGCTGCCAGATTTAAGGTCTTTAATTGGCTGTGCAGGATCTGATTGTTTTGTTGGAATAGTAGATGAGGTATTTGAGGCAAGGTCCAAGCCGGGCATTGAGACAAGTTCCTTAGGATTGGGTACCAGTGCTGGCGGGGCCAGTCTGGGGCAATCAGTATCATCTTGGGCTTCTCTTGTCTGACCGTTAAGAGTACCTTGGGGAGGAGAGGCAGTGGAGGAAAGGCATATACTGCTAAGCTTTTCCAGCTGAGAGGGCATCCACTTTCCATGCTTGTCTGTGATAAGTCCTTGTGCACAATCTTTTCAGTTGGTAGTTGTGAGGAGAGGCAAATAGATCTATATCTGGACATCCCCATTTCCTTGTTATCATGCCGAAGACTTGTGGATCCAATTTCCACTCGTGGGGATCCATGAGGTTTCTGCTTAGTTAGTCTGCCAGAGTATTTATCTTTCCTGGCAGGAATTGTGCCTGCAGATGTACTTGGTAAGTCAAAGCTGTGTCCCACAGAGTCATGGCTAGTCTGCAAAGGGGGTAAGAATGAGTGCCTCCCTGCTTGTTTATATACCACATGACCGTGGTGTTGTCCCGTCTATCAGTAGTTGTCCCGGATGAAGTAGGTCCTTGAAGGCTGTCAGGGCATTCTGAACAGCTAGCATCTCTTTTTGATTGATATGTAGATGCATTTGGTTTGTGGACCATGTGCCTTGAAAACATCTTCCTGCCATGTGGACCCCCCAGGCATAATCTGATGCATCCTTTGTTAATGTCTGCCTGGCTGGGGGTAAAGTGAATGGCTGCCCCTTGTTCTGGTGACAAGCCTTCACCCACCAATGAAATTCCTGTTGCAGGCAGGGAATGAGGGTAATTATTGTTTCCAGGCTGTGGCAATGTTGAGTCCAAACACTTTTTATGTATTATTGAAGTTTCCTCATATGCAGTCTCGCATATGGAATTAGCAGACTGCAGGATGCCATGAAGCCCAAAGCCTGCAGAATTTTTCTTGCAGATAAATGGGCCTTTGTTGCCAATAGGTTGAAATAGGTAGTCATTTGCCTTTGTTTGTCTGGCGTGAAATAAGCCATCTGGGCAGTTGTATTTAAACTTGCACCCAGGAATATTATCCCTTGAGAGGGTACTAGTTTTGATTTCTTTTCATTGACTGTGTACCCTAGGCCCATTAGAAATCTCTTTACAAACACCAGATGCTGTAGTAGAATGTCCTTGTTCTCTGCCTGAATGAGGCAATCGTCCAAGTAAGGATATATTTGTATTCCTCTTTGTCTGCAGAATGCAATTACTGGTGCCAGGCACTTTGTGAAGACCCTGGGCGCAGTAGGTAAGCCAAAGGGCAGTGCAGAGAATTGGTAGTGCATTGAGCCAGCTTTGAATATGAGGTATCTTCTGCATGTTTGTCTGATTGGGACATGCAGGTATGCCTCTTTTAGGTCTAAAGTCACCAGCCAAGCCTTCTTGCCCAGCATGGATAGAAGTTGCTGTAGAGTCAACATTTTGAATTTTGGTATATCCAGAAATGTGTTTAGAATAGATAGGTCTAGTATTAGTCTCCAGGTCTTGTCCTTTCTTGGTACCAAGAACAGTCTTGAATAAAATCCTTGTCCCTGCTCTTGCTCTGGTACTTGTTGAATGGCTCTCATGTCCATGAGGGATGAGACTTGCTTTTGTGCCTCTGCCCACTGATGTTTTGACAGGTCTGACCAACTGTTTGTCCTTGGCAGGGTATGGAAGTGAAACTTGTAGCCTTGTGACGCTATGTCTAGGACCCATTTGTCCTGGGTTATGTGCCAGTTTTGAGAAAAAAGTGTGTTTTACCCCTAAAGGTGCTGCCAGAAGATAAGTGCTTGGTGCAGGCAGGGGGAAGTCATTGGGACTGTTTCCTGTATGGTTGTCATTTGTCTTCTCCACTTTTAAAGATAGAAGCACCCCATTGTTTAGACCTGTACGAACCTTGGGGCTGGGATCTGCCTCCTGGGCATCTGTATCTGCCCCTTTGTGGTCTGTCTGACACTGGAAAGGACCAATTCTTTGTAGGCCAGTGTCTGCTAAATCTTGGAGGCTGAACCTGTAAGAAATCCTTAAACCGTTTGCATAGATTTAGCTTTGTCCTCCATTTTCTTTAACACCTCTTCTGCTTTAACACCAAACAAAGTATCATGCTGTAATGGGGCATCTAATAATTTTGCTTTGACATGATCAGGCAGACTTTGTTCCTTTAACCAAGCATGCCTCCTGATGATAGAACCCATAACAGTGGCTCTGCAGGAGGCCTCCAAAGAATCAAAACCGCATTGCAAAGTATGCTTTCCAACTTGTTCAGCTGCATGCAATAAATCCTACATTTCTTTGTTTTCTGCACATTCAGAATTTGTCAACATTTTCTGTTTAAGAAGTGACATAATATACTGCTGATATTTGAGCATATGAAATTGACAATTTAAAGCCCTTATAGCCAAGGTAGCGGAAGTGTAAATCTTTTTTTCCCCATCTGTCCAATGCCCTGGAATCCCTGCCTGAGGGAGTAGGGTTTTTTGCAGCGGCAGCCTTGACCCCTTTGGGACCCTGAGAGATGGTTTCTGGGTCAGCAGCAGGGTTTTTGAAAAGGAATTTATGAGAGTCAGGGACCCTTTAGTACCGGTCAGGCTTAACAGGAGCTGGAGGTAAGGAGTCAGGGGTCAGACTGGACTCTGAAAATACATCAACAATGTCTAATACAGGTGGAATAGCTAGGGGCCTGTGTTGTGGTAGCAAAAGGAAGTCCCTGAGCCTTTTCTTATATTCTGAAAAATCTTGGCTCTCCCAGGGGAAATGCTCCCTCATGGTATGCAAGGTTTCCCCAAAACAGTAATCCTCAGGAGGAGACGCTGAAGGGACAGATTCTTCAGCATCAGAATCCTCATAGGGAGAAAGTGTATTCCTAATCAGAAGAGGAATCAGATGAAATGGAAACCTGATCTAAAGATTCATATTCTGTCGCTTGCCTAGGCCTTTTATCAGGAGGGGGATGGGAACCCCTGATCAAAGTAATTAAGTCTTGGGCCATTTTGAACATCTGTGTTTTGGGCATGGAGGCCTGTCCATGTGGCTGTTGTACTTGTTTCTTTGTCTTTACAGGTGCTTTAGTCTTTACCTTTGAAGCTGAAGTGGTTTTAATGTATAATTGTGTTGGTCTGAAAACACCCTCAGAAGCCGATGCCTGCTCAGCGGCTCCGGACCCATCTGAGGGAATAGTCTCCGAAGGTACAATACTTTGACCTTCCAGCGGCCTAGGAGACTCCACGTGGGAGTCGGTAGCAGCCTGCGGGTCTAAAGTAGCGGGCATCAGGGGCTGCGAAGGCGCCTCACTGAGAACCGGTGAACCAGCAACTGGCTTAGAAGAAGCCTCGCCGTCGATTTTGGACCTCAGATGCCTGTCCTTTTCTTCTTTGCGTTTCTTGTGAATTCCGGTAGTCGGATGGCTATCCGACGACATGGTATAATTAAATCTTCTGCCAAAATTGTGTAATGCAAAATCGTACCGACGCTTAATAGTGTGTTGGTTAATTCTAGCACAAAACCGACAACTAGCAACGTCATTGTCAGGGCCTAGGCAAGGAATACAGTAAGAATGAAAGTCCTTATGAGGTATTTGCTTCCCACAACAAATACAATTATTAACTTTTTCTGACATCGGTCTGGAGCAAGAAAAAAGTTTTCCCAACGGGGTACTTAGCTTTTAATTAAGACTTAGGATCTGAAATTCGAACACGAAAATCTCAGGAGTCGGATGACCGGAACTTGCGAACTGCTTATGCTTCGGGCACCGCGCGGCAAGAAAGACTTAAGAAAATGGCGTCGGTTGCATCTTTTATACCCCTGGCGCACTGATGTCAGGGAAGAGGTGACAGCAACTGACGCCGGACCTAGACTTTGGAATTTAGGCCGACTGAGGGTAGCCTGACAGCAAGATAACCCAAGTGTAATGACTACAACAGTGAAACACGAAGAACATCAACAATAGTCATTCCCCTCCAAAACGGTGGGCTAGCAACAGACCCGGGGAATTACAGACCCATAAGCCTGGTGGCCGCAGTGGTGCAGAGGTTAGGAATGTCACCTCACAGCAAGAGGTTCTCCGGTTTGATTCTCGGCTATGGTGTTTTCTGTGCGGAGACTGCATGCCCTCCCTGCAGTCACGTGGGTTTCCTCCGGGTGCTCCGGTTTCCTCCCACATTCTAAAGACAAGCAGTAGGTGGACTGGACACTCTAAATTGGCCGTAGGTGTGAATGAGTGGTACGGATGACGTACCAGTGCAGGGCTTGCCATCTGGCAGTGTAAACTTTGGCTCGAGGTGACTGTCACTGTTGAAGTGACACCCCGACCCTATGTGCAAAATGGAAAAAAGGGGATGAGAATGGATGAAAGCCTGACCACCCTCATCCGTAAGGCCATGGAATGCATAATTATGGACCTCATAAATAAAGACATAGGTGACCTCAAACTCTGGATCCTACCCAATTCAGCTTCATGAAGAGCAGATCCTGCCTTTTAAATCTGGTGGATTTCTTTGAAAATGTGACCAAGGCCATTGATGAGGGCAAATCTGTGCACACAGCAAACCATGACCTGGCAAAGGCTTTCAACACAATCTCACATTCAAGAGTTATCGATAAACTTAGCAAACTGAATGTAAACCCCTTCACTGCAAGATGGGTTGCCAACTGGCTCATAAACCAGACACACATACACACTATCGAAGTGGGTGGCTCCACATCAACCAGCAGAATGTTACCAGTGGGGTGCCACAGGTGTCAGTGCTGGGTCCCCTACTGTTTGGTATATACTTCCCAGACGTTCAGGTCAAAACTAAGGGGTTGTGGCTGACAAAGTTTGCAGATGACTGCTAACTAGGTGCAATCACTGAATCCCCAAATGAATTCAGCATACTCCAGCATACTCTGGGAGGGTCTCATGCAGACCAGTGACTAGTGTATTAGTCACAGTCTCAAACTGAATGCAAAGAAAGGCATCAACATTCCCTTAGGCACAAACAATGTCCCTCACACTATCAAATCAACAACAATACTCTAAGTGCCCATGAAGTGGTAAGGGACCTGGGATCACAAGTTGACTGTGACCTTACCTTCAACTACCATGTGTCTACTGTAGTAAGGAAAGTTTTCTCTGTAGCAAAGGAATTGTCTCAAGAGCAAAATAAGTTATAACCCCCTCTACTATGCACTTATCTGGCCCATAATTGAGTATAATGCTCCATTTAGCATGTACTATACTAAGCACCTGTAGCAATTAAGAGAAATCTCAGAGGTTTCTAACAAAGAAAATCATGGGGCTCCAACATGTGCCTTACACAGACTGACTCAAGTCCCTGTCACTATACTCCATATCATATACAGTTTTTGGGGGTGACTTGTGCCTGGCCTACACAGCAATCCAAGACCAAACTTGAACTTGCTGCATATCCGTAAATCAAATGGGACTAGGGCTACCTGTTCCAAGGACCTAAATATGGCCTGCAACTTAAACAGGACATGCTGGAGGGACAGATTCATCTCCCAGCGACTACCGCATCTTTGCAACAGGCTACCAATTCATGTGAAACAGAGAACCTCTATGACACTGTTCTAGAGGAAACTGGACGAGTGGATGGAGCACTGTAAATTCTTACCAGGGATAGAGTCCACAACCCTCCTGGACATGGGCAATCATCACTAAATGCACTCTTGGGTACTGACTAGCATTTCTATGATATTACATTGGGATGAAACCGCTATACTTAAAATGACCTCCGTGTCAGACTAGTAATCTCTTATGATCCTATAAATATTTGGGGGGCTGAGAAGCATCCAGAAATGGTTAAGGACTGGTTCTAGTGCTTAAATGCAGACATCTCTTGGTCTGCTTTCAACTTTTATGTGGCGGCAGGCAACCTGGAGGTCTTAACAGCACAACCAATCTCTCATTCTGCAAGACAAGAAAAGGAGCGTCTGCATCCTCATGCAGAGGTTGTCTTTGGAACCATATATATTTACACCACTTAAGTCTCCCACAGGCTTGAGGGCCTTCATCATTTCTGGCACCAAACTGTAATGGAGAAATATCAGCACCCTTTCTCATGTGGGGGTACTCCTGGATGGCTTTTTTTCTTTGAGACCAAGTACTTCTATTTTTACCACTCTTCTCTGATGAGGTATGAATCCAGTATGGGAAAGGATGGGTGACAAGTGGGCTGAAAGAAAAGCAATCTTATAACCCCTGGATTTTACTGTTCATATCCAGCTGTCTGTGATGATCTTCCAAACTGACATGAGGAGGGGCAAGCAATCCACAGCTCTATTCATAACAAAGCAGAACAGTTGATTAAGGTCTCAAGGCTGTTATTGCCCTCTCACAGGAGGGCCATAATTTCTCAGACTGCTGAGAACTTCAGCTACAGATCCCATGACTTACTTAGAAGAAGCCCTGGTTATCTGGACCCTTGGCAGAACATGCTTCATTTTTCTGCTAGCTTCAAAATCACATACAAGTGTTTCTCTGGGTCCTGAAGAAGAGCTTCAGAGAAGTAGAAAACTACCTCTACCATAGTCAATATTCCCTTTCCTGATCAATCTTCTCTACATATACCCTTTGTCTTGGGACCAAAAATTTCCTAAACCATGAAATGGAACATGCAAGAATGTTGCCTAGGTGTTTTGATGAAGTCAGTCAATTCTGAGACAAACATGCTGGGGAACAATGCTGGATGCTTCAGCTGTAGATGAACCTTCATCTGCTCTACAAGCTATTCTCATACGATTGGTCAAAGTATAGACAGCAGCAGACTGTGACTTTAGATTTTCTTTAGGAAGTCTGTTCAGCAACTGTTCTATGGTATTTATTACTTCAACGGGTATATTCCTCAAAAAGTCCACCTTATGGCCCAAACAGCTAGGCATACTCAAAGAAAGGGCTAATGATGCACACATGATTTCCCAAATGGTTAAGTTGGACTTTTTGTCCAGTGAATGTACCACAGAAATCTGAGTTACAGCAGTACTCAGAGTCGTTACCACAAACGAAAGGTCAAGTTTAGCAGTCTTTGACTTGTAATTTCAGTCCATCAGAGGATACAGTAGGCCGTCTGCTTTTCTGGTAACATGGGCCACTAAACTGGGACACACCTAAGCAGCCTTGTTAGCCATACAAACAACAACACTGAATACAGGCAATCGCACCAAAAAATATGAATGGAGGACTTAAAGGCCTTGTGAAGAGATCTCCTCAGAGGAAACAGGGTGAGACAACCTCCCCCCTCCCTTCTATCTTAGTCTTCAGGACTTCTCTGGAATTGGGTTGTTGGGGTGGTGGTGGGGGTGGGGATGCAGGGTCTTTCAATCAACAGTAGGAGGCTCTACAGGAGGGTCATTATGATTCCTCTTACACCTGGCCACCTTCTGCAACAATGGAGATAATCCAGATGAGGAAAATGACTTCCATTTGGAAGCTGATACTGCTTAAGGAACTGCTGAAGCACCTGTGTCCTCCACTGTTCTGATTAGATGACAGTAAGGGCAGCTAGCTAATCAGCAAAAATGTCTAGAACAAACAATGAGACTAACTGACACTGTCGGGCAACATCTGATGGAAAAACCTTGTTGGCTCAGTATCAAATACTAGCTCTGAAGACATCATCTTAACTGAAGCACCTGTTGATCTAATACTAGCAGTTAAAAACACCAACACTGACATCAGCACTGAAAAAAATAATGACCGACATTAATGCAGATGTTTTCAGGCAATCAAATAAAGAGTAGAGGACACAAGTTGGAGCCAAAGGAGTCGACTCCATAGGTTCATAGGTTGATACTAGGCTATCTGCCCTAGGGCATTTACAAGCCTAGCCAGAGTGTGTTTGGCTTTCACCACCCTTCTTAGATTAGTTGACTGTGCCTCTGTATAGTAGGTCACAGAAGATGGCCCATTTAAGGTTAGTTTACCGTGCCTCTGTCTAGCAGTGACACAGAAGAGATCCCAGGGGTAAATTTACGATCTCCCATCCAAACGTCAAGATTCTTCTTGAAGAGGGTCATTGAGGGGCTCTGTGTGACATGGATTGGGATTTTGTTCCAGAGTGAGGGGAGCCTCTGGGATATGAATCTGTCCCTCCAGCATGTTCTATTTATTTCTGTGCTGAGGTTTAAGTTACTGGAGCGTGTAGTTCTGATGGATTTGGATTTCTTGAGGTGGAGCATGTCCATTAATTCTGGGTTGGACATGGCTTTATACGTCAGGCACAGATCGCCTCTGAGTAGGCAGTAAGCAATTGAGTAGAGCTGGAGTTTCTTTAGCCTAACTGCGTAGGGCATCTTTTCGAGTCCCTTGATCCTCTTGGTGAGGTACTTTTGGGGTCTTTCTAGTTGTAGCAGGTGTCGGGTAAGGTACATCCCAAATGGGGCATTGTATTCAATTATGGGCCTGATGAGTAGAGGGGCACAATGACCTCTCTTGATCTAGATGTGAACCCCTTCATGATAAGGTGGGCTATATAGAATGTCTTTCTAACCACTTTGGCAATGTGATTGTCAAAGGAGAGATTGCAATCTACTTGGGTCCCCAAATACCTAATTACTTCTTCCCTACTTAATGGATTACCACCTATGTGGTAATTTGTGGGCACTTTGTTTTTCTCAAAGGGGGTGACTATGCACTTTTTGGCATTTAGCTTTAGGCCATGGCTCTGGCACCAGTTATCCGTCTCTCAGACCTTTTTGGAGGATGCTTGTGTCAGCCGGCGAGTCCATTATGGCCCCCAGTTTGCAGTCATCTGCAAACTTTGTCAGCCATAGTCCTCCTGTGTTAGCCTGCACCTGAGAGAAATATATACCGAACAAGTGGGGTCCCAAGACTGAGCCTTGTGGGACGCCACTTGTACCTGGTTTAGAGTCTGACATGGCACCTGCAATTCTGACCATTTGGGTTCTATCCCTAAGCCAGTTTGCAACCCATCTTGTGACATAGGGGTTGATATTTAAGCTGGTGAGCTTATTTATGATGCCCAAGTGGGGTATTGTGTCGAAGGCTTTTGTAAGGTCAAGGTAGGCTGTGTGGACTACCTTCCCTTCGTCTATGGCCTTGGTGACCGTTTCAAAGAAATTGACCAGTTTCAAAGAAATTGACCAGGTTCAAGAGGCAAGATCTGCCCTTAAAGCCGAATTGGGTAGGATCCAGTGTTTGGAGGTTCCCAATATCTTTGTTTATGAGTTCCATGATGATATGCTTCACAGCTTTGCAGACCAGGCTAGTTAGGCTTATAGGGCGATAGTTTCTGGGGTCCGTTGTGGCACCACCTTTATGGAGTGGGACCACTGTTGCTGTACGTCATTCTTTGGGTACATATCCTGTTGTAAGGCTGAGACTGAACAGTGATTTTTAACTGAGGGTTCAGTTCTTCTTGGAGCTCATGTAAAACGCAGCCCGGGACACCGTCCGGTCCCACTGATGATGTGTGTTTTGCTTTGGAGAGGGCAGCTCTCACCTGTGCATTTGTGATGTCAGGGAGGCTACACTCTGTTGGGATAGTCATTTGCTCATTTGGGAGTTTGCACTGAACCTGTCTGCCAGGATGTTGGCAATGTCTGTGGGTTCAGTGTATTTTTTGCCATTTTGCACTAACTCAGAGCATATCTGGGAGTTTCCACCCAGGTTTCTGACATAACTAAAGAAAGCCTTGTGATTATCTTTAGCGTCTTGTGCAATTTTTCTTTCGAAGCTAGTCTTAGATGATTTTATGAGGGATCGTAGTTTCTTGCTAGTACTGATCAGAGTTGCCTTCCCTTTCAGGGATTTTGCTCTATCATGTAGTAGCTTCCTCCTTCTGTTGTACAGCTTATTTATGGCTGGGGTCCACCAGACAGATCTCCTGCCTTTGGAGGAGTGTGTCTTGGTTTTATTTGGGATAGCACGATCCATGCATTCCTGTAGGTATCCATATAATGCGTTTGTAAAGGATTCTGCGGTTTGGGCCGTATTTTCCACTGGCCCTGGGGCTTTGAAGGATTCCACTTCGGTTTTGAGAAGTGGGAAGTTTGCTTTTGAGAAGTTTTTGACTGTGGATGTCCACAGTGATTAATTTATGGCCAGATCTTACCAATGAGGAGTATACCTCTGGTATGGAACATAGAGTCCCCATGTTGGTGATGATCAGGTCCAATAGGTTTTCCCCTCTTGTGGAAGTGGTGACCAGTTGTTCCATAGCATCTGAGTTTATAAATTCTAGGAACCATTGGGCTAGGGTGTTGGGGCTTGAGTAGTGCTCCCAGTCTATGTTTGGGTAGTTAAAGTCACCCAATATAATGGTGTTTGGGGAGACCTTCATATTCTCCAGTGTCTTCAGGAAAGCCGAGTGGGGTTCCTGAGTTTGGGAGGGTGGTCTGTAGCAGGCTACAAACTGGAAGGCAGTTTTGCCCACTGTTAGTTGCACATGGATGGTCTCAGATGATTCGTGCAGTGCCACTAGCCTGGAGGTATGGGTATCTTTGATGAATATGGATACTCCCCCTCCTGTTGTTGTTCGGTCCAAGTTTTGGGGCCGAAAAGCATGGTATGAGGTATAGCCTGGTAGTGCTGGGGTGCTCTCGGGAGCCTTGAACCAGGTTTCTGCTACTGCACAGTTATCAATATTCTCCATACTGAGGAGCGCCTCGAGTGCGTGCATCTTGAGGTTTAGACTTCTGGCGTTGAGCAGCATTACCCTTAGTTTCTTTTTCCTTGTGTTGTCTAAGGAGGTGGGTTTGCCTTTTGAGCCTTGCCTAAAAAAAGGCACTATGGGGGTGGCAAGAGCCTTGGCCGGTATTCGAAAACCCAGGGGTGACAGGTGCAAGCCATCCCTAGCGAAGCAACGTGGCTTGTCAAGCATGTGATCCCAGGCTGACAAGGCACTGGATCCCCTTTGAGTGACACCAATACTTTAGCCAATTGTTGAAATTGATCATTTTGTCTTTATACTGTGGTATCATTCTTGGTGAGGGTAAAATGCTATTCAAAGTCAGGGTCATACCGACCTGGGCCACATGATCAGAGAGCTCCTCTATGTCTCTTTTCATGTAATCCAGGGAGGTACGTCTCAGGTCATTCACACCAGCATGGACAATGACGGAGTCAAATTTGTACTTGATTTGGAGTGACCTGAGTGCTTGTGTTATGTGGCGGATCCTGGTAACCTACAGGCAGCTTACAGTGACCTTCTCCTTGTTCAGCCTGGTGAGAGGGACGTCAGTGTGTCTGACAATAGTCTCACCTATTACAAGTGTATTAGGTGTGTTGTTTAGCCTTAAGGGCTGTGACTGTGTGGCACACTGACTTTGTGAACTATGTGATACGTGGGTATTGTTGTGGGGTAGCAGTTGCTTGGATGTCTGCTTTGGAGGTCTCTGTTGCTTGGGCAGATTTTTATTTAGAGCCTCCGAGTATGTTTTTGTGTGTTTATGTGTTTGGTTTGCTGTTGCGATAGGTCTATGTGAGACTGGATTTGTGGTGTGTGTGATTACCTTCTCCTCCAGACTGACCATGCCAGTACTATGTTGAGAGAGCTCAGCCTCCAGTTTGGCTATATAGTTGCATCTCTCACATATATTTGAGCTTGTTGAGAAGAGGAGAGGGTGGTCTGTGTACATAAGGCAGTTGTAACATTGCCTCAAGATTCCCATATTCACCAGCTGGACTGGACAGTAAACCTGAAACTGACTTTTGCACATGCCAGAATAGTATAAGGAATTACTTTTTGACTTGATCAAAAAGGACCAATAGGGAGCCAAGTAGTTAAAGGGAGTATAAGAGGGTGTAGTGCTTTAGTTTATTAGTGTTTACTTATAAGACACTTATCCTAGCTACTGCTGGGTTTTAGAAGGAAAATAGAGTGCTTACTTTGAGATTTGGAACAGTTCTAAGGGAAAAAGTGAAGAGCAGACTTTGTGGAGCCAGGAATAGTTTAAACCTGATTAAGCGGCGCTGCCCGATGCTGAAACATGCAAAAACGCGCAAAAGAGGGTTTTAAGAGAGGGGGGGTCAAGGAGTTTGGAAATGACCCAAAATGGCCAATAAAACTACAGTTTCTATGGGAATCAATATTAAAGCTCACACTGAGCTAATTGGAGAAAGTCAGAGGAAGGACTCTGAGCTAACGAATCTGAGATATAGAACATCAAGTATCCTGTTTTTTGCTTATTTCCGAGTTATTTATAGCGCTTTTATTTTACTCACTGTGTGTGAGGTATTAAGTAGAATTTTCTACAACTGTTAAGCATCTGGTTGGGTTTCTTTGTTCTGATTTCCTGCTAGGAGTGTATCATATAACTTGTTTGCATTTAAAATCATTCTCTAGAGTCTCAAAAAAAAATCTACCCAAGCAATCGGGACCTCCAAAGCAAAATGTAAGCAACCTCCACCCCCAACACAACCCAAATGACACATAGCCCACAAACTCAGTGTGCCACTCAACCACAGCCCATAAGGCACAACAACGTACCTAACACTATAGTCCTAGGTGACTCTATAGTTAGGCACACTGATGTTCCCCTCACCAGGCTAAACAAGGAGAAAGTCACTGTCAGCTGCCAGGATCTGCCACATAATGCTTGCACTCAGGTCACTCCACAGCAAGTACAAATATGACTCTGTCATTGTCCATGTTGGTGTGAATGACCTGAGACGTACCTCCCTGGACTACATGAAAAGTGACATGGAGGAGCTTTCTGATCTTGTAGCCCAGGCAGGTATGACCCTAGCCCTAAGTAGCATCCTGCCATCACCCAGAATGATACCACAGTTGTTGTCTTTCGGCTTTTCCCAGTTAGGGGTCGCCACAGCAGAAATCCAGTCCGCTAATGATTGGCAGTAGATTTTCACTGTGCCGAGTTGCCAGCTCGACGCCCAACCTTCAGCGAAGGCACACCCATTCACGCATGTCTTTTGGAACCACTCGACCCGAGGGGAGGACATGCAGACTCCACACAGAAGGCACCCCCAACACACTAGCTGAGAATCGAACAGGAGAACCTCTTGCTGTGAGGCAACAACGCTACCGCTGCACCACCGCGGATACCACAGTACAAGGACAAAATGACTGACTTCAACAATTGGCTAAGCTTCTGGTGTCATTCTAAGGGGATCCAGTATCTGTCTGCCTTGGATGACATGATCGACAAACCACAATGCTTTGCCAGAGATGGCCTGCACCTGTCGCCCATGGGATTCCAGATACTGGCCAAGGCTCTTGCCACCCCTATAGTGCCTTTTTTAGGCAAGATTCAAATGACAAATTCACCACCGCAATAGGTAAAAACAAGCAAAATCTGAGGGTAATGTTACTCAATGCTAGAAGTCTAAACCTCAAAATGCACTCACTCGAGGCACTCCTTAAAATGGAGAACATAGACATCTGTGCAGTGACAGAGACCTGATTCAAGGCTCCAGAGAGCACCCCTGCATTACCAGGCTATAATTCATACCACACCTTTCGGCCACCTAACTTGGACCGAAGCACTAAAGGCGGAGGCGTGTCAATATTCATTAAGGATATCCACACCTCCAGGCTAGTTGCTCAGCATAATGCATATGAGATTATCCAACTGCAACTAACTCTGGGCAAAACTGCAATGCAAATTGTAGCTTGCTACTGATCCCCCACCATGCCCCAGGATTCCCACTCCATTTCTCGATGCACTGGAAAATATTAGGGTACAACCTAACACCCTAATAATGGGCGATTTCAACTACCCCACCATTAACTGGGAAAACTACTCCTGTACCAACTCTTGTGCTCAACGTTTTCTGGAATTCATAAATTCTAATGCCTTGGATCAACTTATCAACACCCCCACCAGGGGCAGCAATATCCTAGACCTGGTCATTACCAACAGGGGCAACCGGTGTTCCACACCAGAGGTCAATTTCTCGTTGGTCAGATCCGACCACAAGCAAATCACCCTAGACATCCACATCCTAGCCCCACCCCCCATTAGAGAAACCACCGTAAAAAATTTCTCCAAAGCCAACTTCACGCTTCTTAAGACAGAAGTGGCAAACTTTACGACACCCATGCTGATGGACAGTAGAGATACGACTGCTGAATCCTATACAATTGCACTTTATAAGCACTTACACGAGTGCATGGATCGTGCAAACCCTAACAGAACCAAGATGCTATCCTCCAAAAAAATGAAGCCAATCTGGTGGTCCCCTGCTATAAACAAACTCTACAACAGAAGAAAGAAACTGTTGCAAAAAAGAGTAAAATTCCATGACTGGAGGAACTCCGTGGTCAGCCTCAGTAAGAAGCTGAGATCCCTCATAAAATTCTCCAAAGCTAGTTATGAAAACAAAATCGCCACTGATTCTAAAGACAACCACAAAGCATTCTATAGTTATGTCAAGAATCTCAATGGCAACACTCATATCTGCTCTGAGTTACAGCACAATGGCACTAAATATACAGAACCAACTGATATTGCCAACATCCTGGCAGATAGGTTCAGTGAAGACTTTACCCCTCTCTCATTCCCTAAAGGGCTCATCTCTATACCGAAGAATGCAAAGTACCTGTAATCACGGCTGAGCAGGTAAAAAACACACTCTCCAAAGCCAAGAACACAGCATCCACGGGACCTGACAACATCCCAGACTGCGTTCTACATGAACTACAGAACGAACTGGCACCCCACCTAAGTACCATGTTCAATCATAGCCTCACCTCAGGGTTTGTGCCCACTGAATGGCGCTCAGTAACGGTTATCTCACTCCACAAAGGGGGAACCACCATGGACCCTGGGAACTACCGCCCCATTAGCCTGACGAGCCTGGTCTGTAAGGCTATGGAGCGTATCATCATGGACCTTATAAACAATGACATTGGTAATCTCCAAACTCTGGACCCTACCTAGTTCGGATTTGTAAAAGGCAGATCATGTCTCCTAAACCTGATAGACTTCTTTGAAGCGGTCACCAAAGCTGTAGATGAGGGTAAGGTGGTGCACACAGCCTATCTAGATCTCACCAAGGCTTTCAACATCATCCCCCACTCTGGAATTATAGACAAACTCACTAAACTAGGTATAAATCCCTATGTCACAAGATGGGTTGCCAACTGGCTCACTGACCGAACCCACAATGTGAAAGTAACAGAATCTAAATTCAACTTCATACCAGTGACAAGAGGAGTACCACAGGATTCTGTCCCAGGTCCTCTCCTATTTGGTATCTACTTCTCTGAAGTAAAGGCCAACACAGAAGGTCTTTGGCTAACAAAGTTTGCAGATGACTGCAAACTAGGAGCCATAATCAAATCTCCTAATGATATGGACATCCTACAAAAGGGCCTCACTGACAGATGCCTGGTGTCAAAGCCATGGCCTCAAGCTCAATGCCAAAAAGTGCACTGTCATCCCTTTTGGTAAAAACTCTGTACCCATGAACTACCACATATGCGGTAGTCTACTTAACACCGAAAGTGTGATAAGAGACCTTGGGACACAGGTGGACAGTAGTCTCTCCTTTGATAATCACATTGCCACAATAGTCAGGAAATCCTTCTACGTGGCACACCTCATCACAAAAGGTTTCTCATCCAGGAAAAAAGAGGTCATTGTTCCCCTCTACTCATCACTCATTAGACCCATTATAGAGTACAACACCCCTTTTGGTATGTACCTCACAAAACATCTACAACTGGAAAGGCCACAGAAATACCTCACAAAGAGGATTACCAGCCTCAAACAGATGCCCTACGCAGACCATCTCAAAAAACTCCAGCTTTACTCTGTCACATATCGCCTACTCAGAGGCGATCTCTGCCTAACATACAAACCTATGTCAAACCCAGAGCTGTTGGACATGCTCCACGTAAAGAAATCCCACTCCCTCCGAGCTACACGGTCTAGGGACCTAAACCTTGTCACCACAATAAACAGAACATGCTGGAGGGATAGAATCCCGTCTAAGAGACTTCACACACTTTGGAACAAACTACCTATCTATATCAAACAAAGCTCCTCATTAGCACTCTTCAAGAAAAATCTTGATGATTGGATGGGAGATAGGAAATTCACCCCGGGGATCACTTGTGGCTCTGCTTGACAGGGGCACAGGAAAATATTCTTGGGTGGCAAAAGCCAGGGTACCGTTTGGCTAGGCTTATACAGGCCCTAGGGCCAACAGCTTAGTACCTACCTATGAAGAAACTATTATCGACCCTAACTCCACCAATGCTGATAAACACAATGTGGGACCAGGAATAGACAGGGGTAGATGTGCTGATGTCAGCAAAGTGCCTCCTGTCCATGCTGGCATCGCAGGGATCAGCACTAAGAGGGTACACTTGGCTCTGTGACACAGAAGGATGAATTCCTTACTGTGATCCGAATGACCAGAGTTTGAACAGCAGGTCTTCACTGTAGCAGCCAAATTAAGGATAGTGGGATTAATTGGATTGCATCAGCCTGTCTATCCTGGGGAGACGGAATGTGGCTTCTCTGTTGTCTTGCATGCTCTACAGGTTGTAAACTGGAGGTACACAGGCCGGGCTCCATTAGGGCAGCCTTTTTAAGCATATGTGTGGGAATACACACATACATTGGACAAAGGCATATGAGGATCCCTGCAGTGCCATGAGGCTCACATCAGCTGAGTGGGACCAGAGGCACAATCAGAAAAGTCAAAACAACTTCTCAGCTCATGGTCTCATTAATCAGCTCTCTCATCACAGGAGATAAAAAATGGGACAAGCATCTCTCCCCCGACTGGAACAATGGGCCTCAAGACAGTAAGAAGTACTACAGGTTGTCAAACAGCAGCAACAGTACTGATGGTGTTATACTGGACTAAGATGATGGAGAATGTAGTCTTAATCTTTAACTTACAGGCCAGTCTATGTCCCCATCTTCTCCAAAGATCACAAAGTCTAGATAGTGACAGTACAAAATGGCAAATATAAATGATAAGAATAACTTCCCTCACAGTACTTTATCAGAATTAAGGCCTCCGCAATCTAAAAAGATTTCAAAGTACAGAACCAGCTGAAGTTGTTTTGTGCATCTCCAGCAGGAGGTATACTATGAAAGGGTTCAGTGGAACAAGGCTCTGTGGCATTAGGACATAACTGGAGAGTTTACATCCTTCAGCATGCCTAGGAATACTTTTAGACCTCCTCACATAATGAACCGAGAACTGTTGCTAAGAATAGAGAAGTCTGGTGTTTCCTGTTCTGATTCCTAGCACTGCTAGTCTTACCAGGACATGGATTTGCAAAACAGATAAAAATTTGGACTTAGGACCTCAAAACCAGAATATATAAACTGGGGAGGGCACAGTCAGCCTCTACATGGGGGTATAGGTAGACTCTGCACCCCACCTAAAAATATGTTATGACTTGAGATTTTGGTTCCTAATGATTTTTTTACTTTACAGAACTGAAATTTACTGTTCCATGTACTTCTAAAATTTTAGAATCTGTAAATCAGTTTCTGGTATTAAATAGTGATATTTCAAGACTCAACATATCTTGCTTTAGAAATAGAACAAGAGCAGCCTCCTGAATCTCGCCCTAAGTTTTACATCAATATCTGATGACCAAAAGATAGCCCGAACAGTAAGATGGTAGGTGACAAGGATACAACTGTGTGCTGTAGTGTACATGGAAGGATATACTATTTACAGTTATGTGCGGCACACACAATGTAACCCACAGTGTACACATTAATTTTTAAGATGCAGCACACTACCCAGCATAGGCTCCACACATGTCCCATCTTCAAACATAGTATGAAAATAAAGGATTCAAGTGATTCAGGAAAAAAAGAAGTGTTACTACTACTGAAGCTACTCAATGAAATGCATATAGTATACGAAATTATGAACTTCAGCTAAAGCTCTATATTCAGGAGATGTATTCCACAGCAACAGGGTGGATACAGTGAGGTGTGGTAACAAAACATAAGTTTTCTGTACCAATCAGAAACTTCTGACTTCTTCCTTAATTACAGTACATAAAACAGGGGACAAGTGGTGAGAGTACAGAAAGAGGGTGGGATAAGCAAAATCAGTGTACAGTAACAGAAATACAATAGCTAAGGTGTACATGGATGGGATATACCATCTCTGATGCACAGGTAATGGCCAGTGCAGATTAGAATTACAAAGATATTGTTATTAGGCTGCAAAGGGATGTGAATTTCAGCTGGGGTGTACACAAAGAACACATTTATTAAAAAAATAATATAGTGCTTAATTTCAAGTACTCAAGTACTACACGGTAAAAGAATTCATGAATAAGGACAGTAGTAAAATACCTAGAATAGAAAATAAATGGTACTTTTCCGTTAAACCCCTACCACGCATCTTGGGACCCAGACTGGTGTGTCTCGCCCTGTTCCTTTCCCCAGGGCTTTGTATCAGCACCATGATTACAGTTATCTAATTATTTTATTATGTTTCCTACTCTGGCTATAAACTATGTGCGCACAGTTTTATATCAGATTTACTTGTGTAAATAAATGTGACCACTCTCACTGAATGGCTTATTACACCAGGAAAAAAACAATGATTTGCTCAGGCCTTAAGAATTGTTAGGGGGGGTGGAAAGGGATTGTGGCTGACAATGTAAGCCAAAGGTGAACTTTGCTTCACAGGCTGTGCTTGTTTTTAATCCTGACAGCTGTATTAAGCACGGAATTGAGGTTTTACACAATCTTTGAACAAAATCCTTAGATGTTCGTTTCAGAATACCGGGATTTTTACTTTTGAAAGTTCGTATAAAAAATGCAAGCCAAAAACAGGTACAACATTCCTCTCAACTGTCCCTGATTTTGCCTTATTTTTTTGTGCCAGCTGTCATAGTGTGTGTGTGTGTGTGTGTGTGTGTGTGTGTGTGTGTGTGTGTGTGTGGGGGGTAAAGTCACTGGGAGATTACAGTTAGTAGACTTTTTTTTGCTTCACCTTGTGCAGAAAGGGCATGCTGAACCTTTTGTTCTGTTAATTTTTGTAGCATTTTAACAGTTGCCCTAATTTTGGGCTTTTGTCTCACTGACGCGAGAGCTATGGTTTGCAGCATAACACATTTCAAAATCTGGGTTAAAGAGAAAAATAGGGCACTTTCAAATATTGACACAGTTGACTTAGAAAGTTGGTAGAATAAAGACGTTTAAGTTTAATATTCTCTTTCTAAAATAAGAAGTGATGGTAAAGTGTATTACTTGTTAGCTGAAAACTGCCAGTTTTATAGCATGAATGAATGAAATGGAGCAATATGACAAACATTTTATCCAGAATCAGGTGGTTCCCTGAATATTAGGGATTTTTTTGTGGTTTTACATACAATATTCGTAATGTTTCCTATCTTACATCTTTCCTTTTCATGTGTAGAGGTGGTACCTTTTTGACATGGATGATGAATCTCTTCTGTGTAGTGACATCTTCTCTTACGCTGAGAGTAAGATAATCTCATAGTAAAACTTGTGATTTTTGCAGGACAGACCACATAGTCAACCAGCAGAAAGAAAATTATTTTAACTTATTAGAAAAATAAACTTTGAAAAGTCCATGGGTCTGAAAGATCTGCACAGTTTGCTGAGGAATAAGGCGAGACACACCGATCTGGGACTGAAAACACATGGTAGGGGTTTAACGAAAAAGTACCAAATAAACTAATATAGTAGCTGCCATGTACTGGAAGGGGTGCAATAGTGCACAGGGAAAATACAATGGTTGCAGAGTACAACAAAGGTAGACAGAACAGCTATATCAGTTACACTGTACTGGCAGGATATTATCATGACGACCCACACAGTGGCATGTACTAGTCAAGGTGCACAGACAGGGGTGCATTAACTTGAGTGCAGTGGAAGTGGTATATGGACTTAAGTAAAAGAAGAGGTGCACAAGCTATGGTGGAAGGGAATGAGCATACAAACTTGAACTGACAAAAAGAAGGGATGCTAGCTTGAGTAAACAGAGTATATAGAGACACTGTTATTTAACATATTTCATGAGGTATACTTTAAAATATGCATCATAAAATTCTAGGAAAATTAAGCAAGATTAAAACCAGAGAATGTACAATACACCATATTACTAGCCAATAAAGATCTGTCCTTGTCAGTTCAGTATATGGTCTGAGACAAAATCATTGCTTGGATGACTAACATCCTTCGTTTATTCAGTGCAGTAACGCCTTACAGAAACTGCATAACTTCATGAGTGCATGATGCACATTACTAAGTGTTACAATCCATAGTTGTTAGCTAGCTGCACAGCGATGTGCACAAAGCTGTTTGCTGTTCCCTGAAAAGCTGCACTCATCTCTCTTAATCAAAGCTATCTGAAGTATGGAAACAGAACAAAATATGTGTGTGTGTGTGTGTGTGTGTGTGTGTGTGTGTGTGTGTGTGTGTGTGTGTTTTTTTTTCAAAAAGACTTACTCCGGTAACCATGCAAGACCAACATACTCAAAGTCTGAGCACTTCTTTCAAAATAGAAAGAATAATCTTAATTATTAACAATTGTACTGTTCCTGCACCTTCTCTGCTGCAGCCCAGCAAAGAGCAAATTGCTTGGTTCTGATAAGTCAGACATCAGCTTCAGGAAAAGTAAATCTCTGCATGCCCCTTAACCTGCAGTCACACTAGAATCAGAATATGTTATAAGGACTCAAGTGTGAACATGCATCATGCTTCTGCTAGTTTTCTAGCCACAAATGCCATATGCCAAAAGTACTGTGGCACATCATGCCTCTATATGTGACACATCAAGCCACATCCATATAGTTTCCAGCTGTCAGGTTCAGCTCCCACCCCCTCAACCATTTATCTTCTTGTGGGTGAAAGCTCTGGAACTTTGGTGGTGGGCGGGAAGATCAAACCCGTCACAAAGAAGGGCTAAATCATATAACCCAGACCAGATGTAATCTGCAGCGACTCAAAATGAGGCAAAAGGTGTTATGCAGCCTCATTCACTAAAAATCAAATATATTTTTATTGCATTACCTTTTCATTACTTATTACTTTAATGTTTTTATAACTTATGATGTGCTTAGTTACTGACACAAAATAAAACTTGGTAAATTTAGCTCACACCTCTGTACAGGCCTACACCTCACATAAGAAGCCACCTGCCTGCCTAGTACAACATGCCAGTGCAATTGCCCTAGTTCACAGGCTGACAAGTAGTTACAAAGCATACAGTCCAGGAGACCACTGAGGAGCCAATACCAAATTTCCAAACTGCCTCAAAGCAGTCTGGTTAAATGACTTGCTAAGAGTCACACAGTAAGCAAATGGAGTCCGAGGGAATCAAATTCTGGACTACGAGAAGCAGCACATTAACTGTTCATAGTCTTAATCCTATGCGCTACACTGCTACTGTCTACCTGGGGTTGCAGGGGTACATACCACTACCAAAGGAAGTAACTTAAGTCCTTTCCCTTCCCCTCGCACCTTTCCAGGTCAGTCTTTAGGCAGTCATGCTGCTACTGAAACCCATGTTTCTGGTACCACAGAAGGACCTCCAACCTTTTGTGACAACAGACTGGTCTCTCAAATAGGGCACTTTTAATGCACTGGTCAACAAGAGCATTGGCACAAACAAGTAAAGTCACCAGCTGAAGGTAGAATCTGCTTGAATGATTTCATTATCCAAAGCAGCTGTCCCTTTACAACACCATTATTCCCTTAATCTTTCGTAAGTGTTCCTGAAATACTACACTGACCATCACACATAACATAACTGCATTTGTGTCACCCACTCTACCTCGCACATTTCTATTAAACCATTACCCTCCACAGAATCTAAAAATGATAATGTTCATCATGTACTTAATGTCGTCATAGAGTTAATAAATTAACCTACACACCCTGTCAAATCAGTTAGTACTTAACTGCGATAGTTTAAGGCTATAATGCGTCCCATACCATCAGAAATGATGTCGCTGCTGCTTTGTGTGGTGAAGAATCACATTTCTACAAGGAAATGAAACTTAGCAACTGTGCTGGAAGTTTGGTCTCTTCAAAGCACAGATTCTGCACTCTGAATATGCATCATAACCAACTTGTCTCATAAACATTACTATTTGAAGCTAACTAGTGGTTTGATATGCAAAGCCCCTCTGAACCCATTTCCATCAACAGCATATTGGCTCTAAAGAAAACTGTCACCAGTAAAAGAAAAGGAGCCATGCATATATACCTTTGCTCTACAGTAGTCATTTGATTTTAAGCCAGTATGCTGATGACAGAAGGTACTTAAACTTGTTTGTACAATAAGAGAAACAGATAAGAGCATCACTGTTAAGGATAGCAGATAGCAATTACTCCTACCACAGTTGAACAGCATCTCCTACACCACAAGTGCACCAAGACAGATTTTTCGTATACTTAAAAAAAAAAAAAAAAAAAATGCTAATGGAGATATTGCTCCAAAGTTCAGTCCCAACTCTAGAAGCAGCAAGCAATGCATACAAATCCTAGCTATGTGAGTCTGTCAGCCCCCATAAAGGGATGCTGCCAAGTAAGCATGCAATGCTACATCTGCTCAGGTAATTACTCACTCATAACAATCCATGGTATTTTTTAATCTCTTACAGCAAGTCCTGGACCTCCACCACGAAATACTAATTCAGCAATAAGCCCTATCCTCTTCTTCAAAGAAAGGCAACTGGCCATCAGCAGCTCAGCCTTCCACACCTAACCCAGAGATTGATCTGCATATCAAACCGAACCCACAGACACTGCCAACATCCTAGCTGACAGGTTCAGCTCAAACTTCTCCCCCACCTCCCCACCAAAAGGGCAAATATCTATTCCAGCAGAGTGCTGCCCCCCTGACATCTCGGATACTCAGGTAAGAGCCGCCCTCTCCAAAGCAAAAAACACAGCATCAATGGGCTGCGTCCTACATGAACTCCAAGAAGAGCTAAACCCAAACATAAAACTACTGTTCAATCTCAGCCTTACTACAAGATATGTACCCAAAGAGTGGTGTACAGCAACTGTGGTCCCTCTCCACAAAGGTGGTGCCTCAACGGATCCTGGAAATTATCGCCCCATACGCCTGACTAGCTTGGTCTGCAAAGCTATGGAAAGGATAATCATGGACCTCATAAATAAAGATACTGGGGACCTACGGACACTGGATCCTACCCAGTTCGGCTTTGTTAAGGGCAGATCCTGCCTCTTAAACCTGGTTGATTTCTTTGAAACAGTCACCAAGGCCATTGACGAGGGGAAGGTGGTCCACACAGCCTACCTGGACCTCGCAAAAGCCTTCGATACAATACCCCACTCGGGCATTATAGATAAGCTCACCAGCTTAAATATAAACCCCTATGTCACTAGATGGGTTGCAAACTTGCTCAAGGACAGAACCCACATGGTTAGAATTGCTGGAGCCATGTCGAACTCCAAACCAGTTACAAGTGGCATCCCACAAGGCTCAGTCCTGGGACCTCTCTTGTTCAGTATATATTTCTCGGAGGTACAGGCCAACAAGGAAGGACTGTGGCTGACCAAGTTCGCAGATGACTGCAAACTGGGTGCCATAATCGACTCTCCAGCCGACACAAGCATCCTCCAAAAGGGCCTCATAGAAACAGACAACTGGTGCCAGAGCCATGGCCTCAAGCTAAATGCCAAAAAGTGTATAGTCATCTCCTTTGGCAAAACAAAGTGCCCACAAATTACCACATAGGTGGTAATCCATTAAGTACATAAGAAGTAATTAGGGACCTGGGGACCCAAGTTGATAGCAATCTCTCATTTGACAACCACGTGGCCAAAGTGGTTAGAAAAACATTTTATATAGCCCACCTAATCATGAAGGGATTCACATCTAGATCAGGGGAGGTCATCGTGCCTCTTTACTCATCCCTCATCAGGCCCATAATTGAGTACAATGCCCCTTTTGGGATGTACCTTACCAGATACCTGCAGCAACTGGAAAGACCCCAAAAGTACCTCACCAAGAGGATCAAAGGGCTCAAACAGATGCCATATGCTGCCCGGTTAAAGAAACTCCAGCTCTACTCAGTGGCATACTGCCTGTTCATGGGTTCATAGGTTCATACTAGGCTATCTGCCCTAGGGCGTTTATAAGCCTAGCCAGAGTGTGTGTGGCTTTCACCACCCCTTAGGATGAGAATACTATACCCATTAGTTTGCTGTGCCTCTGTCCAGCAGTGACACAGAGATGATTCCCGGGGTTAACCTACGATCTCCCATCCACTCGTCAAGATTTCTCTTGAACAGAGTCAGTGAGGGGCTCTGCCTCACATGGACTGGGATTCTGTTCCATAGTGTAGAGAGTCTCTGGGTGATGAATCTGTCCCTCCAGCACGTCCTATTTATATCCGTGTTGAGGTTTAAGTCTCTTGCTCTCGTGGCTCTGGTGGATTTGGATATTTTGAGGTGGAGCATGTCCATTAACTCCGGGTTGGACATGCCCTTGTATGTCAGGCACAGATCACCTCTGAGCAGATGGTATGCGACTGAATAGAGCTGGAGTTTCTTCAATCGGGCAGTGTATGACATATGTTTGAGCCCCTTTATCCTTTTCGTGAGGAACTTTTGGGTTCTTTCCAACTGCTGCAGGTGTTGGGTAAGGTACATTCCGAATGGGGCGTTGTACTCAATCATTGGTCTGATAAGTGAAGAGTACAGGGGTACAATGACCTCTCCTGATCTGGATGTGAATCCCTTCATGATCAGGTGGGCAATGTAGAAGGTCTTCCTAACCACTTTGGCAATGTGAGTGTCAAAAGAGAGGTTACTGTCAACTTGGGTCCCCAGGTCCCTGATAACTTCTTCAGTGTTTAATGGATTACCACCTATGTGGTAATTAGGGGTTACCTTGTTTTTCCCCAAAAAAATCAAGATACTTATATTTTTTTCAGAGGCGATTTGTGCCTGACGTATAAAGCCATGTCCAACCCGGAATTAATGGACATGCTGCACCTCAGAAAATCCAAATCCTATCGAGCTACACGCTCGAGAGACTTGAACCTCAGCATTGAAATAAATAGGACATGCTGGAGGGACAGATTCATAACCCAGAGGCTCCCTTCACTCTGGAATAAAATCCCAGTCCAGGTTAGGCAGAGTCCCTCATTGACTCTCTTCAAGAGGAATCTTGATGAATGGATGGGAGATCGTAGGTTTACCCCAGGTATGACTTCTGTGTCACTGTTAGACAGAGGCACAGTATACTAACCTCAAAAAAAGGCAATAGCAAAATTAATTTAAAATGGGTGGCGAAAGCCAAACACATTCTGGCTAGGCTTATAAATGCCCTAGGGCAGATAGCCTAGTATGAACCTATGAACCTATAAACCTACAGGAGAGGCACGGCAAGCAGGTGCCGTCTTCCCACACCAGAGGCCTTTGGCAAGAGAACAGTTAAGGCTTTAAAGCATTAAAACACTTGCCCTGGGACACTAAATAATAAAGCTCTGACTACAACTCAAATGATCAGACTTTGATAAGAGGTTCAGGTCCTGGACAGACAGGGGCAGGCAAAGTTAGATTAAGTACACAATGCCAATTCATCTAGCCAGTGTGCTGGGACGCAGTATGATTTACTACAAAATTAACCCTAAAAAAAGTGAAGGGACTACAGGAGGAGCAACTAGGTCATATGATATGTACTACATGTAAGTCAGGAGGGGTGTGTGTGTGTGTGTGTGTGTGTGTGTGTGTGTGTGTGTGTGTGTGTGTGTGTGTGTGTGTGTGTGTGTGTGTGTGTGTGTGTGTATTACAAAAGAACACAGCCTCCTAGAGGGGCAGAGTACATGAAAACCTGTTGGCAAGTGTTGGGGACTTGAAAGGAGGAGTCTGCATGAACATGGGGCAGCCTGCTTCCTAACACAACTCTCACCTCTTCAGGAATGAATGAGCTGATCAGGCTCTTGTTGCAAGTAGCTGCAAAGGTGCATCCAATAATTTTGCTTTAACATGATCTGGTAACGTATGTTCTTTTAACCAAGCTTGTCTTCTAATGACAGAGCCTGTAACTGCTGCTCTGCAGGAGGCCTCTAGAGAATCAAAGCCACATTGCAAAGTATGCTTTCCCACTTGTTCAGTTGCATGCAATAAATCCTGCATTTCTTTAAAATTACGAGGATCTGATTCTGGAAGCATTTTTTGTTTTAACTGAGACAGTAAAAGTTGCTGATATTTTAGCACGTGAAATTGGCAATTTAAGGCTCTCATTGTTAAAGTTGCAGACGTATATACTTTCTTTCCCCATCTGTCTAATGCTCTGGAATCTCTGTCAGAGGGAACTGGATTCTTGGCTGATGAGGCCTCAACTCCTTTGGGTCCCTGAGAAATAGTTTCAGGATCACCTACAGGGCTTTTATATAGAAATTTATGTGAGTCAGGGACTCTGTAGTATCTGTCAGGTTTAACAGGGGCTGGAGGTAATAAAAAGGAAGTCTCTGAGCCTTTTCTTGGATTCTGAGTAATCCTAGCCTTCCCAGTGGAAATGCTCCCTCATGGTATGTTGGGTTTCCCCAAAGGAGTAGTCCTTCAGGCGGTGAGGCTGATGGAATTGATTCCTCAGCATCAGAATCCTCATAAGGGGGTAAAGAGAATTCTAGGTCTGAGGATGAATCAGAAGAGATGGACACCTGGTCGGATGAGTCATAGTCTGCATCCTGTCTAGACCTTTTATCAGGAGGGGGATGGGACCCCCTGATCAGAGTGATTAGGTCTTCGGCCATTTTGAGCATTTGTTTCTTAGGCATGGAGGCCTGTCCTGGAGAATGCTGTATTGGCTTCTTTGATTTTAAAGGAGGCTTAGACTTAGCTGAGGGTTTAATGCTTAACTAAGTAGGTCTGAAGACACCCTCTGAAGCTGTGGGTTGCTCAGCTCTGAAAGGTTAGTCTCGGTAGGCTGAATAACTTGTGCGTCCGAAGGCCCAGCCGTCTCCACGTGGGAGTCAGAGGCGGCCTATGGTTCTACAGAAGCGGTAGTCAGGGGCTGCGAAGGTGCCTCGCTGAAAACCAGAGAGCCGACGACTGGCCTAGAAGAGGCTTCGTCGTCAGTTTTGGGCCTCGGATGCCTATTCTTGTCTTTGCGCTTTTTGTGTATTCCGGTCGTCGGATGTTCCGACAGCATGGTATAATTGAATTTTCTACCAAAATAATGTTGGGCAAAATCAAACAGACGTTTAATAGTGCGCTTGTTAAACCTTGCACAAAACCGACAACCGGTGACGTCGTGGTCTGGGCCTAGGCATGGGATACAATAGGAATGGAAATCCTTATGAGGTATTTGCTTCCCACAAGAAATACAGTTATTAACTTTTACTGACATCGGTCTGAGGCAAGGAAAAAGTTTCCCCAATGGGGTACTTAGCTTTGTAGAAGACTTCGGTTCTGGATTTGGAATGAAAATCTCAGGAGACGGCTGACAGGCACTTGCGAACTGCTTTTGCTTCGGGCACCGCACGGCAAGAAAGACTGAAGAAAACTGCGTCGGCTGCATCTTATATACCCCTGTCACACTGACGTCAGGGAGGAGGCGACAGCAACTGACCAAGACTTTGGAACTCAGGCCAACTGGGGAACCGCCTGACGGCAGGATAACCCAAGTGTAATGACTGCAGCAGTGTAACACGATGAACATTCAATGATTACCACTTTCACAGATAGTGTTGCCTGACTCTGCGCCACAAGGATTACAGACCGTGTCTTGGACAACTGAGGTTCAACTATAAGTTCAGGCAATGGAGGAGCCAGGCAGCAAGGGGAGGGGGGGGGGAACGAAGGGGTGTGGCCCACTTAAATCTCCTAGGGAGGGAGGGGTTGTGCGCATTTGGGGATAACGGAGACCTAGAAACTAACAAGGGTGCTTGCTGGAATTCTCCATAAAGTAACAGGATGTCCTCAAGTGTCATCCCAATGTATGCCTCTCCCTTATTTCTCAATTGTGGAGGTGACAGGAATGGAAGAATCTCAAGAGAAAAAGTACAGTTTTGTACCTACCATAAATGTAGATGTTCGAGGATCCACATTGCTGCAGTCCTAACTATTGGGTAGTCCGCTGTCCAGTCGGCCCGAATACCAAAGTATATGGCTGACGTCGGTCACGGCGCATTAGACTGACGTCAGTACGTCAGGGTACTAATGCGCATGACCGACGTCATATCCTCAGTCTTTTCTTGCCCCAGATGTCAGAAGACCCTAAAAAGACAAGGCCAAAACCAAAACACACCAAACATACCTGCACCAAAAATATATACAATATATACAAAGGTACCAGAATATAATCTCACCTACACAACCACCCCTAAACACAGAGGGAAGGAGGGAGGGAAATTGGACTGCAGCAATGTGGATCCTCGAACATCTACATTTATGGTAGGTACAAAACTGTACTATGTTCTTCATTCCACATTGCTGCAGTCCTAACTATTGGGTAGAATCCCAAAGCAGAGGTAAGGGAGGCTGGCAAATCATAAGGAAGCAGGAGCTGATAACATGCCTTGCAAAATAGCTGTGGCAAAACCAGCCCTAGACTTAGAGTAGAGAGGAAGGTGGTAATGCTTAGAGAAAGTATGCACTGAACTCCAAGTAGCTGCCTCCAAAATATCCTTAGTTGCCACCCCCTTAGAAATGCTGTTGAAGTGGCAGTAGCCCTAGTGGAATGAGGCCTAATCCCAGCTGGAATCTCCTTGCCATGATGGGAATAACAAAATGCAATGCAGAACCCAATCCACCTAGAAATAGTTTGTTTTGACACAGGCTTGCCCTGCGAACTCAAAGCAAAAGAAACAAACAACTGCTGAGACTGCCTAAAATCCTTAGTCCTGCTTAAATAATAACGCAATTGCCTGTGTACATCTAAAGTGTGCAAAATCTTTTCCCCTTTACTTTGGGGATCTGCATAGAAAGTAGGCAAATGAATAGTTTGGTTTAAAGCCACACTAGAAACCACCTTAGGCATAAAGGAAGGATTAGTACGTAATGATACCCTATCCTTATGAAAATCAAAAAGGCTCAACCGCCATAAGGGCCTGTAGCTCAGAAACCCTTCTTGCATAAGTAATGGCCAACTAAAAAGCAGTCTTCCATGACAAGTATTTCAGTTCAGCAGTAGCCGAGGCTCAAAAGGTTGTAGAGTAAGTTTCTCCAACACAAAATTGAGATCCCAAGCAGGAGTAGGAGCTCACGTGGGGTCTTATATTCTTTGCCCCTCTAAGAAATTGCTTGAACAAAGGATGTGAAAACAATGGTGGGTCACAATCATAGTGAGCTGAAATTGCTGCAGCATGAATCTTAATGGAAGAGAAAGACAAACCTTTGTCCAATAACTCAGTAAGATATTGAAGAGCCACACTCAAATTAGGCTGTCAAATCTCCAAATTCTTTGCTGCAGTCCAAAATAAAAATCTCTTCCATTTTTCTGCGTACACTTTCCTTGTACTAGGTCTTCTGGCTTCCATAATCACATTTAAAACTTGTTGAGGAAGTTGAGACCTGCTGTCTTTCAAAACAGAATATGCCAGGCTGTTAGATGAAGAGAGTGAAGCTTGACATTGAGCAGACGACCGTCCTTCTGAGACAACAGATGTGGAATCAAGGGTAAAGGCCATGGAGGCTTCCTTACCAGACTCCTCAGTAATGGGTACCAGTGCTGCCGAGGCCAATCTGGAGCTATCAAAATCATCCTTGGCTTGTCTTGTCTGACCTTTAGAAGCACCTTTGGGAGAAGAGGAAGAGGTGGAAAAGCATACACATGAAGATTCTTCCAACTGAAAGAAAGAGCATCCACTTTCCAAGCTGTGTGATGAAATCCCTTCGTGCAAAACTGTGGCAGCTGGTGGTTTAGTGGAGAAGCGAACAGATCTATGTCTGGAGTTCCCCATGACACTGTCAATTTTTGAAATACATGAAGATCCAGTTTCCACTCGTGGGGATCCATGATTTGCCTGCTTAACACATCTGCTAAGGAGTTCTGTGCTCCGGCAGAAACCTTGCCTGAAGAGTTAGTTGCAAGCTGAGCGCAGTCTCCCATAAAATCATTGCTTGCCTGCACAATGGGTAAGAATGTGTTCCCCTTGTTTGTTGATGTACCACATGACAGTTGTGTTGTCTGTTAGAATCAACACCTGCCCTGGAAGAAGTAACTCCTTGAAAGCCATTAATGCAAACTGGACTGCTAACATCTCTTTCATGTTGATATGTAGATGCTGTAGTCTGGCAGGCCACTTGTCTTGTATCCATTTTCCATCTAGATGAGCTCCCCAAGCAATGTCTGAGGCATCCGTCGTTAGAATCTGACTCGCCTCTGGCCGGGTCACAGAGAGTCCCTTGTTTAGGTGACATTCCTGAGCCCACCACAAAAATTCCTTTTGAATGCAAGGTATTATTTGAATGACAGTGTCCAAATCCTGGCAGTGCTGTGTCCATAGATTTTTAGATACCATTGTAGCTTCCTCATATGCAGTTTGGCATTGGGAAGCACCAGAATACAAGATGCCATGAACCCTAAGGCTTGAAGGACTGTCCTTGCAGTCAGCCCGGACTGAAGAGATAGTTGATGGAAGTAACTGGATAGATTCTTTTGTTTGTCCGGGGTTAAAAGGCCATCTGGGCTGCTGTATTCAGTCTCACACCCAGAAAGCACATGTCTTGAGAGGGTACTAGACTGGACTTTATTTCGCTCACAGAATACCCTAGGCATCTTAGCACTGCTATAACATATTCCAAATGCTGTAGAAGGTCTTCCTTTTCTTGAGCCAGAATCAGGCAGTCGTCCAAGTAAGGATAGATTTGAATTCCTTTTAGCCTGAAGTAAGCTATCACTGGAGCCAGAACCTTTGTGAATACTCTGGGCAGTGGATAAGCCAAAGGGCAATGCAGAGAACTGATAATGAGAATTTCCAGCTCGAAAACGCAGATACTTCCTGCAACTTAGCCTTATAGGCACATGAAGGTAAGCTTCCTTGAGATCTAAAGTTACCATCCAGTGATCTTTGCCCAGCAGAGGTAAAAGCTGTTGTAACGTCAACATTTTGAACTTGGGAATGTCCAGATAAGTGTTGAGGATAGATAAATCCAGAATTGGTCTCCACGTGTTCCCCTTCTTTGGTACTAGGAACAGGCGAGAATAAAATCCTAGGCCCCTTTCTGGCACAGGAACTGACTGAATGGCTCCTATTTGGAGCAACAGAGAAATTTGCTTGTGAGCCTCTGTTCTTTGTAGAGGAGGAATGTCTGGCATGCCTTTGAAAGGAGGCAAGGTATGGAAATAAAACCTGTAACCGTGGTGAATGATATCCAGAACCCATCTGTCTTGGGTAATTAAATCCCAATTTTCTTTGAAAAGAGACAGCCTTCCTCCCAGAGGTGCTGCCAGGCGAGAATGTACTGGCAGCTGAAAAGGCAGGTCATTGGGTCTGCTTACGAAAGGACTGACCCCTGCCCTCACCAGAAGTCTGAGCAGGTGAACTCCTGTCCTAGGCCTAAAAGAACCTTGAGCTCTGCCCCTACCACGCCTAGACCTACCCCTAGACTGGGAATCATAAGCAGGATAAGTCCACCCCTTAGTAGGCCAATTTCTACTAAACTTCGGAGGCTGCACCTGCAAAAGATCTGTAACAGTTTGCATAGACTTAGCCTTGTCCTCCATTTTCTTTAAAACTGCTTCAACAGGCGAACCAAACAACACATCAGACTGTAAAGGAGCATCCAAAATCCTTGTCTTAACATGCTCAGCTAAGTTCTGATCTCTCAACCAGGCGTGCCTACGAAGAACAGAACCAGTGGCAGCCACCCTCGAGGAGGCCTGCACAGCATCAAAACCACACTGCAAGGAATGTTTACCCACCTGTTCAGACACATGAACTAAATCCTGCAACTCTTTACACACAATACCTTCTGCCAGAGCATCCACCTTAGATTTCAATTGTGAAAGGAGGTAATTCTGATATTTTAACATGTGAAACTGACAATTCAATGCCCTCATGGCTAAAGTGGAAGAAGTATACACTTTCTTTCCCCATCTATCCAAAGCCCTTGACTCTTTATCAGGAGGAACAGGATTTTTAACCACAGAAGCCTTCACACCTTTAGGCCCCTGAGAGACAGTTTCGGGTCTGCCCTAGGACTCTTGAAAAGATACTTATGAGCTTCAGGCACCCTATAGTACCTATCCGGTTTAACTGGTGCAGGAGGCAAAGAATCAGGATTCAGGGAAGCCTCTGCAAAACATCTTCCACCACATTCAGAACCGGAGGTATAGCTAAAGGCCTATGCTGGGGTAAAACAAGAATTCCCTAAGCCTCTTCCTGGAATCAGAGAAATCTTGACCTTCCCATTTAAAATGCTCCCTCATGGAATGCAGAGTCTCTGAAAATGAAAAATCCTCAGGAGGAGAAGCTGAAGGAGTAGAATCATCCACATCAGAATCAGAATAAGGAGGATACTCCTGCAAGTCTTCAGCCGAAGACTCAGAAGCCTCGAACAGTGCTCAAAACTCTCAAACTCAGGTTCCACCCTAGGCCTCTTATCAGGAGGGGCATAGAACCTCTAATCATAGTAATCAAATCCTCTGCCATTTTAAGCATATGTTTCTTAGGCAAAGACCCTGAAGCACTAGGAGAAACCCCACTGAAGCTACACTAGGCCTGCCTCTCAAAGAAGCCTTGGAAACAGAGGGGAGGCTCTAACCACCTTAGGAAGAGAGGGAAGAACAGCCACCTGAGAAGCCCCTCAGCCTGGCCTACTTCCTGAGAGGATACATCCTGTAACAATAAAGTCTCTCCCTGAGACTCCAAAGAAACACCTGGCAGAACCTCCGGCTCCAATGAGCCTTCTAAAGAACCGGCGTCAGGGACTGTCGGTTCTTCCACTCTAGGCTTTGCTGCTTTATCCTTGCGCTTTTTGCCCGAAGCGCCGGAACATCCGACGGCATTTTATAATTACAACGCTTCCCAAACACTAACCTGGCACAGTCTAACCTTCTCTTAATAGTGCGTTTGTTAAATCTTGCACAAGAGCGGCATCCAACAACGTCGTGCTCAGGCCCTAAACAAGGTATACGCAAAGTATGGTAATCCCTATGAGGTATCTGTTTCCCACAAGAAATACAGTTATTCACTTTTTCTGACATCCGGTTAAATACTGAGGCAAGAAAAACAAAATATTCCCAACGGGTACTTAGCCAACTTTGATTCGGTCTGAAACTCTGACTTCAGAAACTTTCAGAACGCCAACCTGCACTCGCAAAATTGCTTCTGCATCGGACCATGCGGCAAAAAAGACTGAGGATATGACGTCGGTCATGCGCATTAGTACCCTGACGTACTGACGTCAGTCTAATGCGCCGTGACCGACGTCAGCCATATACTTTGGTATTCGGGCCGACTGGACAGCGGACTACCCAATAGTTAGGACTGCAGCAATGTGGAATGAAGAACATCCTTGAAACTACCCCGATTGCTGCCTGAATAATGGCCCTTCCCAGATGACCCTCACCCTAGTGATGGAGAACAAGCGGGACGACTGGCAATTGAGAGGGCTGATGAATGACAGACAACAGGGACAAAAAAATGCAAAAACATATAACATCAATGAACTGTGAAAATAACTATTTTCTTCAAACAAATTAAGATGCAGCTTACAAAATAAATAATGAAATATGACTTAGTTTTATAAAAGAATATTATCCAATAGTTGCAGCAGTAGCATTGTTGCCTCACAGCAAGAGGTTCTCCTGTTCGATTCTCGGCTGGAGTGCATGGAGTGCCTTCTGTGTGGAGTCTGCATGTCCTCCCCGAGGTTGGGTGGGCGTTCGAAAGACATGCGTAAATGGGCGTGCCTTCGTTGAAGGTTGAACGTCGAGCTGGCACCTCGGCGTTCGTGAAAAATCTACTGCCAATTATTAGCGGACCGGAGTTCTGCTGTGGCGACCCCTAACCGGGAAAACCCGAAAGACAAACAACAACAAGTTGCAGTTATTTTGAGTATTAAAATATAGGGTTGAAAGATGACGGCTCTCATTGCAGATAGATTCCAGGTGTATTTTAAAGCAAATGTTTCTGCATCACAATTCACTGCATTCTGGCTCGCTATAAATTATAATGAAACAGTTTTCAATGTGAATGACTGGAAAGCAAGATACTCAAAATGTCAAAATGCTGGAAAGGCTGCTTTAAACAAACTAAAGCATCCTTCTTCACATGTCTGATAAATCAAGTCTGGCAGACACTCAGATTTCTAAACAAATATGAACTCTGCTAAATTCAAATAATGCCAGATGAGATGCTCATCTCTTTTTACAAGGGCTAGGCCTCATAGATGAAGTCAACAATTACACAAGACAAGCAACAGGACATAAATTACGTACATAAGCATATTATACGGTTTCACTCTTGCTGTTAAAAAAAAGGAAAATTTGTGCTATAGTTTTCAATGTTCAGAAAAACAATACACCTTCTGACAGTCAGAAGACAGGCAGAGGCTCAAAGAAGTTCCTATGCCTGAGGCAATAGTTCTTCATTCAAACAGTAGAGTTCAGTTTCACAGGTGAAACCGATCCTGCTTACTTACAAGAAAAGAGGGAGCTGTCTCTATGCAAACAATAACTAAGAAACAGAGAAAAAAAAAAGTATTTCTAATGAAAAGTGCCTTAACAGTGATGATTTGCAGAATGCACACTCAGCTGGCAAGTGTTAAGTGTGACTGTAAGTAATGTCCCAAAATGTTAAGATATCACCTCTGTAACCAACCACCTGAAACGAAATGACTCACTGATGAGCCAGTTTCACAGATGCATGCTTGAGGCAACAGAGTCATTTAGGAGGAAAGATGTGGACAGCAGTTCTGGGTAATCCAGCATTGAACCTACTATTATAATTTGCCAGAGGAACAGTCACTATATGCTGGAAATGGCTTACTCAATCCCTACAAGAATGTCTGATGCTGACACAACCTGTTTGGGTGGGGTGGAGTGGGGGGTGGGAGAGACATAAGATGCACAAGTAAAACTCAAGCATGCATTTGATAGGCCTTAGTTAAATTTTTTGCCACTCAGTCTTATATTCAGACAGCCACTATGCACAGGCTGTTGCTCCATGAAGAAAGAATAGGGAGTGACAACACATTCCATGTATCTGACATATGACACAATGAAGCAGCACTCTGCACTTCTAGGGTAACAGGTTGAAATGAAAAGTTAAAATGCACCATCACAGATATTCCCCCAGTCTACTTGAGAAGATGGACACTGCTACATCCAGAATGCCCTGGGGACACTCCACTTTCCTAGTTATGGCAGGCTATACTAGTCTCCAATAAAGTCAGTGGTATGGCAATATTATGGCAGGCTATACTAGTCTCCAATAAAGTCAGTGGTATGGCAATACTTCTGACACAGGCAAAGCTGCATTAATGTAAATGTAATGAAGAAAAATAACCCATTTCAATACCATCAGTACCCACTAATCATTCTAAACATCTCTGAAGATTCATTCATCATAATATCTACAGGGAAGCCTATAAAGAACTTACCTTTACCGATGTTTATAGGGAAAACCTAAGTTTTGTAGACCAAGAAATGCTAAGAGTCTGAGATCTAATGGTCTGTAAGGGAGGCAGTATGTTCTCGCCTAAAATGTGAACTAAAAGGAAGACCTGTACATGACACAGAAGATAGAGAAATTCCATCTCAACTGTAGTAGCATGTTTAACCACTGCATGCATTTAATAGACAATATGCCTGTAAAATGTATGGGCACCCAATGAAAACATACTGGCTGTACGTGAGTGTAGTGCCATCCCTTATTATCTGTAAGTGCTCAAAAGCAACAAGGCAAGCAAGGCAATGACTTCAAAACATAACTCAATGCACAGATAATTACAGCAACAACAAAACCATGTTTGAAAAACACAAGAAATGTATAAATACAACAGATTAAATTATCCTGACTTGTACTTCTGTTTTTAGGACAAAGTATTATAATTAATGAACAAATCAGACTACACTCAAACCACTGCAGCTTTACTAAGGTACTGCCAAAATCAGACAAGCTATATGTGGTACTTGAAAATTAAGCTACACGCACTTCCTGCAAACAACCTGCATTGATAAGAGTGAATAGGAAGCATGGCACACACATTTACTAATAAGAGTAAACTATATTTTCTAGAAAGATTCTGAAGGATGTCAACATCAAGATAGGAAAAACAAGCAATTTATTTACTTATTTATAAGGTATGCAGAGTGACACTCAAAGGGAATGACATACATTCAACTATTTTTTCCCACTAATGCAATGTAATTTGTTTTTTTGTAACAAAAAACACCTTTATTAAATTTTCACGTATGACATAGGCAATCTTACATTTATATAAATGAAAACAAAATCATACCAACACAATTTCAGTTGCAAACATTACAAACCATGCTGACAGCTGTAGCTGCAAACATTATACATCATTTGTAATACACCCAATCACTGTCAATCAAACATTACATAGCTCATTCAAATCCTGACTTCTTTTAAACCTTGTTCCTTCTCTGCATGTACTGATACCACAATTCCCATTTTTTTATGTAACTTGCTCCTTCCCTTTTCTAGATCTCAATTCCAGTTGTTTAATCTCTGTTACTATCTTTGCTACTTCTGGTAAAGCTGGTTTAGACTTTGACTTCCATTTTCTAGTAATGGCTTTTTTGGCAGTCATGATAATTAGACCCAGCAAGGCCTTACTATGTCTAGGCAATTCCGATTCTGTACCATAGCTCAAAAAAATGTATTTCCTTAGTTACACCAATATGCTCACCCAGTATCTCCAAGAGGAATATGCAAGGAATCTGTAGTCTGCCAACGCATTGCACTCCCAGAAAATATGCTCCCAGTTACCACCTTCTTCCCCATCACACTGCTAAATTCTCTGGAGTGTACTTGGGCTATACAAATACCTATATAAACACTTCCAAGCAAAGATCCTACCTCTTCTAGACTTTGTTGCATATTTGGGAGACATACATACATATATAACCCCCACTGTTTGCTTCTTTGCGAATTGCTTAACCAATCTTCTTTCCCAATCCTTCCTAATCTCCTCTGACTGATTCTTATAGTTATAGTGCAATATTTTATATACTCTAGCAATTATTTTTTTCTAAATGGCAACTCCTGCTCTAGATTCTACTAAACACTCTACCCATGTTGGTTGTTCATTTAGGACCACCCCCTCCATTTCTCTTTCTTTGCTTATACTCTGATAACAGTCCTTGATATGGAAGCCAATCTTTAGTCTGCAGTCCAAATACGTTCTTGCCATTTTCCCATTCTATTACCTTTCCCTCTCTAGTTATTAGCTCCCAGTACCTTGGTTCCTTTTATCAGTTTTCTCCAGTATATTCCCACCTCCTCTTGCCTAATGTCTGTATCCCTAATTGCAGTAATCTCTATCATCAGAATCTCATTTCTCCATTCCCATATTGGCTTAGTTCTTAGAAGACCTTCTGCTACTTAATGAATATAATATTCTGTAGGATTATTGTCATTCTCCTTAAAGGTCTGCATCCAAAATCCCAGTCTCTCCCTATTACTTGAGCTTCCCCCCTGTTTCATCATCATCTCTTTCCACTTTGAATTAAAGTTTTCTGCATGCGCTATGTACAGGAGCCTTAACTGTGTTCCTCTGGAATACCTCTTCAACTCAGGTAATCCTAATCTGCCCTGTTCTGCATAAAGCAATTTCTACCTTCTCCACTGAAGCTGGCTATCTTTAAGTAAAACCTCTGGGAAGCAAGAACCTGACTCCCTCCAGCTTTTCAATTGTAATAGGTGAACTACAATTTAGTTTTTGTAAGCTGTTGAGGCTTAATGGTGTATGCATAACAGTGAAGGGATCTAGCCAATTGCCACTAGATTGGGCTATACTACTTTGAATCAGCCTTACACTCACACAGTGTTCCAGTCCCAAGTATTTATTTTTTAATTTGGTAAAGTAATTTCGCTCCCTCCTTATTGACTACACTTGCTAGCTTACCCCTAGGATACTATTAAACTTAGCCTGAAAATTGGTGTAAAATTAAAAAAGAATAAAACAAATTAAAGTACAGCCAACAACACTGCTTACATACAATCATACAAACCAAACCAAAAGCCCAAAGTAACTCTCAGAGTCAGTGTTAGCCCTGCTCCGCTCGCCTCGCTCTGCTCCCCTCCCTGCCCCCAAATTCCACCCGCCCCCACTAGTGCTAAATTTAAACCGGACTTTGCCACGCCCTTGCCACTACCCTCCTGCTAAGTACCAATCAGCACCTCACACATCATTGAGCAACCCTGGCCCCTAAACCCATTTCCTTCTCTCTCATTGTTCCACACCCTGCTAGCACAGTCAGCCATCAAATTTGGCTCGCCTCCCATCAAAATGCAAACAAGCAAAAAAACACTAATTGCCCAAATGCCTATACTGTTTCTATTTTACCATCTCACTGCCTATGAACAAATACTTGACCATGGTATTCACTACCCAAATGATCAAACAGACACCTGCGACTTCACACACATCATCACACACAACACCAAACACTTTACCTTCCCCTGCACACCGAATATACCACCCTCTATAAAATACCACCCCTGTACAGCCACAAAACATAATCCTAAAGACAAAGACTATATAAAGCTTATAAACAAACTCCTAAAGCTCAGAATATCCTGTCACTATCAACCTTATAACACATGGAGACATTCATCCCAACCCTGGCCCACCCACACTCAATAACCTCCACTGCCCTACCACAACCCCCACAGTCAAGCTACACATGAAAACTCCCACTAGTTCCCTCCTAGAATTTCACCTAAATATTAGAAGTATTAACAATAAGATTCCCAACTTACATGCCCTCCTAGCAACCCACTCCCCAGACATTGTGTTTTACGGAAACCTGGCTAAAACCCAGTACTACTGACCATGAGATACTACCTCCAGGATACAATATTCACCGGTTAGACCGTGCTACAAAGAAAGGAGGTGGGATAGCAGTCCTTTACAAAAATACTCTAACCATTAAGAGAGATACCATTCAACCTCCCCAATTCAATAACTCTGAACTCCTCATAACCAAGCTACAAATTAACCAAAACAAACACTTGAACGTTGTCTGTGCATACATTCCACCAGGCAGCAACCTAAATACCATAGAAGATCTCCTTCACTGGTTTATCCACTACCTATCCCCACAAAACCATAGTTCTTGGTGGTTTTAACACCAACTGGTACCCCTGCTCCTCTGACCCCCCCCCCTCACTCATATAAACTTATATGGGTTTAAACAGACCCTAACCTCTCCCACTAGGATGAACAAACCAACCAACAAGGAAAGTATTCTAGACTGGATCCTAGTTAATAACAAACCCCAACTGTACACAGCTGGTACTCTCCCTGATGACCTCAGCGACCACTGTCTAACCTATATCATAAAACATAAGGCAGGAAACCCTCACCAGCCCAAATATAAAACATTTAGAAACAGGAAAAACTTTGACGCTGCTGTATTCCAAAATGAATTAAAAGCAGTTGACTGGTCAAAACTAAAAAATCTAACACTAAATTCCTAAGTATCCTCGATTCCCATGTTCCAGCACGTACAATAAAAACTATATCAAATGCAGCACCATGGCTCACAAAAGATACTAAAGCAAAAATCAAAACTAGAAACAGAGCCTGGGCCAGCTGGAGAACAACCAAAGCCCCACTTGATCATCTAAAATATTATCAACTCAGGAATGATACAAAAAAAACTATTTTACTGGATAAAAAAAGCTTCTACCAAAATCTCCTACAAAAACACAATAACCCTCAAAGGTTCTGGGCAGGCTTAAATCAACTACTTTGTCCAGGTCACTCCACCACCCCAACCCCGGCTAACTACACCCATAGTTCCCCAGAGACAATAGCTAGCGCCTTTAATAACTTTTTCACTGAAACAATCCAAACCCTAGCAAATCAACTAACCCCTTCTAACTTAAACCACATGCCTAATCTACCTAATAATCACACGGAATTTGGCTTCCAACCAATATCTACTAGTTTTATCAAAACACTTCTAAAAAATCTAAAACCTATCACCCTCGCTGCTGACCTCCTCCCTGCAGAGTACCTGCACATAGCTGCAGATGCCATTGCATATCCCATATCTATCCTCATCAACAGAACCTTATCCGAAAATGCAATCCCCTCCCTCTGGAAAATATCTCACATCATCCCACTCCATAAAGGTGGTAGCTCCTCAGACATATCCAACTATAGACCCATTGCCATTCTTTCCCCACTAGCCAAAACAATGGAGAAATGTGTACACAAGCAACTAATGCAATACCTTTCACAGAATAACTTACTATCCGACTCCCAGCATGGTTTCAGGCCATACCACAGCATCACCGCAGCCCTCCTTTCCTTTACTACTGCCATAAACCAAAACAGGAATTACAATAGGCTAACCTCTGCCTTCTTTCTTGACCTATCAAAAGCCTTTGACATGGTCAACCATGAACTTCTCATTCTTTCACTAAATCTATTTCCCTCAACAAGCCTGCTATCCAGTGGTTCAAGTCCTACCTGACTGACAGCAGGCAGTACTATGGCAGGGCAAACTCTCCAGCCAGTTACCTCTCACACTTGGTGTCCCTCAAGGGTCCATACTAGGTCCACTACTTTTCTCTATTTTTATCAACAACCTCCACACTGCTATCCCTAAAGCCACCTGCATCCAATACGCAGATGATTCCACTCATCTGCTCAGCCACCTCCCCATATGACTTGCAAATCTTAACCCAAAATACATTTAACACCATCGAGAACTGGCTCACCAATCAACGCCTACTTCTGAACCCCAATAAAACTAAACTTCTACTCTTCTCTCCCACTAGTAGATCCACCACACTTTCATTCTCTGTCACATCTAACAATGGTACCACTACTTCCCCAGATAATCACACCAAACTGCTAGGGGTGATCATAGACAATAATCTCAACTTTGACCTACAGGTCATAACCATACAGACCATCAATAAGAAGCTTGGATCACTGTATAGAAACTCTCTTATATGCCTCACCTGTACTCTCAAACCTCAACAAATCTAAACTAGGTAAGCTGACCCATAGCTACAATCATATTGCCAGATTCGCCACTGGCTCCACCTATAGAACCCATCACTGCCAGAACCTTTAACAACTAGAATGGCTAGAACTGCCCAGCTTAATTAAATTAAATCAACTCTTAACCGCACACAAAATTTTGTACCACCCTGAGGATACCCCCTCACTTAAAAATATTATTAAGCCATATAACAATCTAAGATCCCTACAGTCAGCCGATAAACTACTGGTCCAAACCCACAAAGCTAATAACTCTGCTGGTGAATCCCTGTTAGCCAACTTCAATGGCAAAACCTGGAATTCTTTGCCAAACTATATAACCCTGCAATCCTCCAAAAGTCTCTTCAAAAAAACCTCAAACAGTATCTCAAAGTGAATTGGCTATGCCCAAGAACCAACCCTGATTAAGTTATAAACCAAAAGCATAAAAGCATATTCTGCAATTATCATAACTTGTAACTACATCACCAAGCTGTGCTTCCAATCTGATGTCTCTTACTTTTAATTCTCTGTCCATGACAACTGTGAGTCCCTACTAGGGAATCACTACTAACCCACTGTATATAATCACTTTGTTTTTATAAATGTTTGCTAACTTCTGTGTAATCTATGTAAGTTTGTCTTTGTGGAGCTTTTCTCCCAGGGCCTCCACTGAAAATGGACATATATCCAGTCGGACTATCCGGGTAAACAAATGTAAAATAAATAAATAAATAAGCTTATCCCACTTGCTTGTTTCCTGGATGTGCTTTTTCTCAGTTTATCTCAGGCTGATGTTCTTCCTGGGTCATTCAGTTCTGAGGATGGTACATAAGATGTCTGCTATATACCCAATGTCACTTTATTAACGACACTGGAAGGAATCCTATGTGCGAGGTCGTACGTACCTTACAGTAACTTTAGACTTTTGCATACTGGCTGGACATTCAGGGCAACTTGCGGCAGACTCCCTCATGTTATGAATACTCCAACATATAAATAGAAGGACATCTATTGTTCTCTGTAATCACCATTTCTTGTACTGTTATGTATTGCTGTTGGGAGTTATGATTATTCCCCACTTTGTAGTGCAAGGGGTAACTATTTTAGCATTCCTTTAACAGGAAAAGTAATAAGAAATTAATTAATTTGCTCTGCTTGTAAGTGGGGGCTACTGCCCCCTTAACCCCCCCCCCCATTTTTAAGAATAACAGTGGAGGTTGGCGACTATGTATTTGTGTGAAACAGGAGCTGAAGTAAATTAGCACGGCTATTTTTATTACCGTTAGATATCTGAGGTGTACTGAGTCAACACTGTGTCTGTAAACGGAAGTGACTGATGCTGTTGTCATCTTATTAAATGCAGTTTCATTTCTGTGCTCTCCATGTGTTCTCCCTGTTGCTATTTCAATTTTATTGAAGCACTATGGTTTCCACTAATACCCCAAAGACAAGCTGTTCTTCCAATTTGACTTTAAGCAAGTCAACAATGTGTGTGTGTGTGTGTGTGTGTGTGTGTGTGTGTGTGTGTGTGTGTGTGTGTGTGTGTGTGGGGGGGGGGGCACACACATGAGCGCATGTGCACTCATCTTATGATAGACCTAGCTTGTCATGGGCAGTGTCAGTATGCACGTACATGTGTGAACAAATAACATGAATAATTTTACCTGCGGAGAAGCACTATTTCAGACAAATGCTCATATCTGTAAAACCATGTTACCAGAATTCTATGCGAGAGAAATTATTCACCACAAGGTAACCTTAACAGTGGTTGCATTCATTCAATTATATGTCGAACTGGATTTTATAAGCCACAATAACCACAGTAAATATGGATTTTGTAAAGTTATCTTAGTAATACTTCAAGTAATACTTCAATACACTACCAAAAGCATTTTCTTCATACAGTTGAGAGCTTTCATATGAGGCTACGCAGTTCTGATTATAGGTTCATAGATTAGTACTAGGCTAACTGCCCTTGCAAGCCATTGTAAGCCTAGTCAATTATCCCTTGTGAGACTCAAACCCTGCACCTTGCATTTGTAAGGCAAACATCTTAACCATTAGGCCATCCTTAATGATTGTTGAGATATTTAAAGAAATATGAAATTTATTGCAATTCAAATAAATGGTGTAGAAATAATACTAAATCTCTCTTTGCACTAGACAGTGATCAAATATTACAGTTGTGTTTCTCATTGTGTAAGCTTTAAGATGAAATCTTCAAATACCTTGCCCTACACACCACATACCATAAAAGTAGCCCTGGAAAGAAATGTACATAGAGGGTCACTATACCTTGTGTGGGGGGTGGTGAAACTGTACTCATTACTCCATTAAGCTTCCTAGTATTCAAACCTCAGAAGTGTACAAAGGATCACTACAGCTTATCTAGGGACAGTGTATATCATAGAACGAATAAGGTGGAAAACATTAATGTGATCATTATTTCTTCCTTCCTCATAATCAAACATCGGATGTGTATACATGTGGCTACCTTCTGAGGGTGGGGAATTTAAGGCATGCTGTGTGTGTGTGCGTGTGTGTATATATGTCTAGCAGCAACCAGCTGAAATATTTCACTGTGGCAATTTTTTCTTCCACTTCCATCACAGTCTAAAATCAAAAACAAACCAAAAGCAAATAACACGGTCCCAAAGTAAGCCGTTAAAAATGCGACTTTATTAGCACTTTCATCCACAACCCACTGGTGAACATCAGATATCATCATCAAGTGTTCCCTCTTTATTTAAGGAATCCACCAAATTCTCACTTAAAATACGTCAAATCATTAAACAAACAACTCCCCATGTATATAATACAATGCTTAAAAATTGTTACTCACAAAATCATACATATCATAACCAAAATACCAAGATAAACTTATTACTAAAAAGTTTTTTCACTTATAATTGTAACACCTGAAAAACAAATACAGAAGATATATATAAATATAAATGTATAAAATACATATTGCAGAAAAAATGCTTATTCTGTAAGGGCTTTCAATTTCAACAAACTAGATATTGAACAATGATCATTGACACCTGGCCAATTAAAAGTATTCAACTCGAGCTGCCAAATAAGCTCCTTTTTCTCCAAGAGGCTGGGGGTTAATCTAACTTTGTCAATGGCCATTTAAAAACATGTCCTGTGTATTGCTTTACATGCCTTGCCAATGCATTGGTCTCCTGTTCCTTCCTAATTGCATATTCGTGTTCGTAAATTCGGTCCTTCATTCTTCGATCAGTATTACCTAAGCACTGTTGAAATCCTGGCTAGGTATACCACTCCATTAGAGTTGCAATTAAATTTGTATAGAATCTTATATTCCTCCCCTCCTATTTGACATTTATTATCCAAGTTAAATTTTGAGCACCAGGTACACCACCCACATTTTACCATTCATGGTCTGGCATCTGTAAAAGAATGTCAAATTTTCCAATATGAATTTAAAATTAAGGCCCCTCCTAAAAAATAATTTTGGGATAGTCCCACATTTTTCCTTACATTGAATATCCTCCACCAGAATAGGCCAGTTCTGATATAAAATTTGTCTAATCTCTTTGTGGTCATCAGTAAATTGTGTAACAAAATAAGCAATATCCTGTATGAAACCATCAGTACTAAACTGGTTAACTGCAGCTCCTATGGAAATATCACCTGATCCACTGAGAGGTGCAATTGATGCATTAATTGATGTACTAATTGGTGCATTCATATATACAATCGGGGAACCCAATATGGGGCGGTAAAAAACAGAGGATCTCTTGTAACTAGATATCAAGGTGAAAAAAGCGGAGATCGCACCCAGCAAAGTTAGTGCACAAAACTCTTTAAAGCTGCAGATAACACAAGTTTTCGTCCATAAAACCACAGACTTCATCAGAAATACTTTAATTAAAACCATTCATCTTATATACCTGTAAGATCTCTTGTAAGAGACCTCATTTTTCAGATCCATTAACAACTGAGTGGGGTACCCTCTACTACCAAACATGACCATCAATTGGTCACATTCCTGTTGGAAATGATCATCCAAAGAAATCATTTTCACAGCTCTTACTAACTGGCCCTTCCCTACCAATCGCTTCTGATGGGTAGGATGGGAACTTGTACAGTGCAGAAAACTATTAGTGTTTTCTCTAAAAATATTTGAAATAAACCTATTGTTATTCCTATCTTTAACTAACTTAACATCCAATAAGTTATTTCATCTATATTAAATTTGTGGGTGAATTTCAAGCAATTGGTAGTTCTGCTGATGTACTGTACAAATACCACAAACTCACCCTCATCTCTTTCCCATACAAGAAATAAATAAATATTGGCTTGTGCCAAAATATAGGTGAATGCTGAAGCACATATTAAGGACTCTTGGAGTTTCATAGGAGCTATTAATAATCTTAAATATGATGCTGGTTATAATTTGGCTACTAGTGATGTCACGGACTTGTACACAGTCATACCACAAGGGGAGGGTACCCAGTGGGTACTGGATTGTTTGAGAATGAAAGGGGTTTCTCAGGATGAAATCAATCTTTATGAAGAATTATTGGGCATTGTTCTCAACAATAATTATTTCTGCTTTGAAGGTCAATTCTATTTACAAAAAATGGGATAGCAATGGGTTCTCCATGTGGTACAGTATTTGCCAATATAGTTATGGCCTACTAGGAACATAAATTTGTGTTTAAGAGACCATACTGGACTAAAATTAAATTATATTAACGTTACCTAGAAGATTTCTAGAACTTCTGGCGGGATGGGGTTTACTGAGTAGAACAATGGGCAGAAACATATGCAAGATAAGGAAGAATCTTTTGATTATTTATAAAACACCTAAGAATTCATAAGCAAAGAAATTCTGGGTGCTACCTAATTGGTATGACAAATCACCAGGCATGTATCAGAATGCAAAGTAGTTAACCTAGCACAGAGCTAGCAGCTTCCTCACGCAGCAACGGTAAGGTGCCTAACTTATAAAATCAAGGTAATACAGCGAAAACCACCTAGAACCAAGAAAGAACAGAAGAGGCAGTCCAGGGAGGTTTCATTCACAGTACATTACAAATACAAAATGAGGATCTGTGAAAAAAGCTCTAGAAGACAAATGTGCAATAACAGACAATCCTGACAGCAGGAGCATGCAAAGGGCTGCAAGGCCACACAGTACACTGCTGCTCAGATAACTTGGCTATCTTACACTTTCAGAAGGCTGGTCAAGCATAAACAAGTACTACATAGCAACCTACAACTCATGTGAAGTGAGATCTCGCTGTACAACATACCTCTCAGCCTCTTAGCTCAAGAATTCTGGGCAAAGCCAAAAACAATGGGGGACAGACAGTAAAGCACTTAATCGCACAGGCAGCAAGTAACATAACTGGAAGAAAAGGTCAGGGACAATTTTTATGCATGCAAGACATGGATGCCATGAAATTAACTTGAGAGCAATACTCGAGAGCTGAATCTTGGCATCCATGTCAAGAACACATAACTGGTTATGACTGTTGATATCCGGTCAAAACACTCTGTAGTGCAAAGAGTTTTATGTACTCTATGTACTACCAATTGCAGAAAAAAAAACATGAAGTATTTTACTGGCTTTGAAAACCAGTAAAGTACTTTGCAAGTGCCATCATACAGGGAGCAAATAATATAACTGGATGAAAAAAGTCAGGGGTAGTTTTTAAATACTGCCCTAATTTAAACAAATAACTTGCACAGTGAAGTTTATAAAATTTTGCAGACAGAATATATGAAGCATCAGAACAGTTGAGAGTGAAGTAACATTTTGTGAGATCTGACACTAACAGCACTTAAAGGATGTATACTTGTTACATACTTCTGAAAGCACTGTTACGGTCTGGTCTCATGCTGTAAAAACTTTTTACATTTTTTTTCCCTGATTTTGGAACATAATCACTGTGCTCATGCACTACAATAGGATTTACATTAAAACAGATTTTCTCAGTAATATGAAGTATGAAGTATGAGGTATCCCAGTGTAGGTTTTTATTTATTCCTGTCTAACACCCCTGATCTAGCCAATCTGCTTCACAGCACCAGTAACTTAGCCAGGGTTGGCAGCGATGGTTACCCCCCCCCCCCCCACACACACACACACACCACTACTGTACAATTCAATCCCTACTAATCAACAGCAACACTGCACAACAACTCAATCCTTGTGCAGAACGTTACAGCAGCCTTACAACTATGAGTGCTGGTAGTAGCTTACTCTGCTGACTAACTGATAATCTACTGCCTGCTCCCACACTGCCACTGTACCAATTTGTCATCATTTTCTGCTTAAATAACCACATAGAGTGGTCTGTTACAAACTCTTTCAGAAGTAAAAATCACAACACCCAGAAGAATTGGATAGTGACAGAAATTATTTAACTCCCTGTGAATTGACCCAAACCTGTTGGCTTAAGTCTCCTAAAGTAATTCTTTCAAGACATTTTCTAAAGGTTACTTATGGATTGTTTTTTCTTCAAGGCTTGCACGTGATGCAGTCTGGTGCAACCCGCTTCATTCCCCCTCGCTTTGCTTGGGCTCACTCCGCTCCCCTACTCTACCCCCATTCCCATCCACCCACTTTCCTCACAGTTATACCCTCTAGGCCACACCCATCAATCTACCTAGACCAATCAATGTATGCTCTCAATTAAGCATTACTAACTCCCTCGCCCAATCCTAACCTCAGCTCTATACCCTTCTCAAACCACTACTTACACTCTCAAGTCGTTACACTACCTGCACAATAAAAAATGGAATACAAATTATTCAATACAGCATAGAGTACTCAAAAACTTACCCTAGTAGTCAGCTATAGTCTGTTAGCAATAGTATCCCTAGCTCCTACACATATAAGCCCACAAACTTCTTGTACCGACACAACAAGGCTACAAAATGCTCCTCTCTCTCATTCTCAGACTCTCAAATTTTACTTTACTTACTCATATTAACTCCTATCACCATACTAACCCAAGCTCAGCTCCTCACCATATCGCATCTACTGCACATACTACAGCCCTCTTTCACATAGCAACCCATCACAATATAGTAATAACAACCCATTCATACACGCACTCAGATAAACCATCCTTATTATACAGTAAGTGCATCACCAAAATCATTAAATTAATTGTACATATTGCATCTAGGCTGTCACTCAGCGGAGACATACACCCAGACCCCGTCCCTTTTAATCCTTCTACCAGCCTTCACAAAACAAATACATCCCAAAATCTACTCTACCTCTCCAGAAATACTAATTTACTAATACTCAGTATTAATATTAGAAGTATATCGAACAAAGTCCATGACCTCCATGCTAACCTTTCCCTATACTCAGCAGATGTAGCACTTCTAACTGAAACATGGCTAAAACCAGACACTACCAATAATGAAATTACCGCCCCTGGCTATAATCTATTATGCAAAGACAGAATACTCAAAATGGGAGGAGGTGTTGTAATGTTATTTAAATAAAATCTAAATATTACAATATTAGCCATACCAACTCCAGCCCTACATACTGCAGAGATTTTACATTCTAACCTAAAAATTAACAGTAAAAAAAATTAGAAGTTATGTACTCACCATAACGTTCCATCTGAGTAGGTATCTTCATTTGTCTGCAACCTTTGGGATACGGATCTGATCTCAGATCCGAGCCGGCAACTTTTACCACAGCATAGATCCGAGATCCTAGCTCCTCCCTTAACCCATAACCCCCTGCCAACTCTAACTGACCTCAGATCAAGTTTGCCCGATATAAGCAAAGTTAATGTGCCCTGGAAGGGGCTAATCCAAGACCGATCCTATAGGTCAGGGGGAAGGAGGGGGGGATGGTTGCAGACAAATGAAGATACCTACTCAGATGAAACGTTATGGTGAGTACATAACTTCTAAATCTGAAGTAGGAACTTCATTTGTCAGCAACCTTTGGGACAGAGTCCCCAGCTACCTGAATCCTGGGTGGCCTTTATGGAAGAACATTCCGGAGCACTGCAGAGCCAAAGGACGCCCTACATCTGGAGACAACATCCAGTTTGTAATGGCTGATAAAGGTATGAGATGAGGCTCAAGTGGCTGCAGAACAAATATCATCTAAGGGGACCCTAGATTTAAAAGCCGCCGAAGCAGCGACGGCCCTAGTAGAATGAGCTCTGACTCCCTGAGGTGCAGGCCTTCCCGAACTCTGATACGCTAAGAGGATACAATTAGCTATCCACCGTGATAGTGTAACTTTAGAAATTGACTTGCCTAAACTTGTTTTGGCAAAGGAGACAAACAACTGGTCAGACTGCCTGTGACCAGCAGCTCGATGAGTATAAAAACATAATTGTCTGTGCACATCCAAGGAATGCAGTTTATATTCTCCTTTGTTCTGGTAATGGGGAAAGAACACGGGAAGATTAATAGATTGATTAATATTAGCTTCCGAAGACACCTTAGGCAGAAAGGACGGATTGATCCTGAGGTAAACTCTATCTGGATGGAAGGATAAATACGGCGGCTTAACACATAGAGCCTGAAGTTCAGAGACCCTTTTAGCTGAAGTAATGGCCACTAAGAAGGCCATTTTCCAAGAGAGATATTTAAGATCAACCGTGGCCGCCGGCTCGAAAGGGGGGCTAGTCAAGGCTTGGAGAACCAAAGACAAATCCCATGGGGGTACTACCTCCCTGACTGGAGGTCTGAGAGGGAAGGTACCCCTGAGGAAAGCTTTACAAAGCTTAGAAGTCATCAGAGGGCCTGATTCATGCCCTACATGATAATGCGAAATCGCTGCCAGTTGTACCTTGACTGTAGAGCAGCTAGCCCCTTGATGAAAAAGGGTAGTTAAGAACTCCAAAACCGACGTGAGAGGCGCCGTGAAAGGATCCAAGTGATTGTGCTCCGCCCAGATGGAGAAACGTTTCCACTTGCTTCGATACACTCTTCTGGTGGAAGGTTTATGTGCTGCTACTAGGATGGCTTTGACTGATGAGGAGATTCCGGGAGTCCTAATCAGGAGTGGAACTGGAGCAACCAAGCCGTCAGCTTGAGGTTGACCAGGTTGGGGGCCGGGAGACCCAGAGGGTGGGTAATGAGATCCGGGAGTGGATCCAGAATCCATGGTAGATGAATTAGGTGAGACCACAGGTACGGGAACCATGTTTGACGAGGCTAGAATGGGGCAATGAGGATCATTTTGCTCCCCAGCTGACTGGCTTTCTGTAAAAGTTTCAGCATTATGGGCAAAGGAGGATAAGCGTAAAGGAGACCGGGAGGCCAAGCATGTACTAGAGTGTCTCTCGGGGGCTCCCCCCTGAGGGGGGATTAGAGCGAAGTAACTGTTGCATTTGGTATTTGAAGGAGAGGCAAAAAGATCGCAAAAGGGTTGCCCCCATAGGGCAAATATTTGTTTCGCTACTAGAAGATTGAGAGACCATTCATACGGAGTCAGAATCGAATGACTGAGCCTGTCTGCTAGGATGTTGGACCGTCCCAGAATGTGCGTTGCAATAAGAAAGCGGTTGGTGGAAATCGCCCATTCCCACACTCTCATGGCCTCGCGACAAAGGGGATAAGACCTGGTTCTCCCCTGTTTGTTGATGTACCAGACAACTGACATGTTGTCCGTTTGTACTGCAATTGTCCTAATCAGTAGAAGGCTGTGAGGTGCCTGCAACGTCAAAAGCACCGCCCTCATCTCTAGGACATTGATATGCAAAGAGGTCTCTGTGTCGTTCCACGTGCCTTGGACCGTTCTGCCTGAATAGTGCCCCCCCCACCCCAGGCGAGAGGCATCCGTGGTCACTGTGGCGACGAGGGAAGGCATTGAAAATGGTCGTCCCGTGTGGAGACTCGGGGACCGGAGCCACCACATGAGCGACCTTCTGCAAGTCCTGCTTAGGGGAATAGGATGGGACAGGGGGCTGCGAGACAGGGACCATTGTACTTGGAGGGTCCACTGCAGTACCCTCACATTTAGGCGGGCTAGGGGTAGTAGAGGAATAGCTGCCACCATGGACCCTAGAGCCCTCAGGATCAATTCCGCAGGTGGAGCAGGAAGAATGAGAATGGCCTTGACATGCAACCTCAGGTTCTGAAGCCGATCGGGAGTTAAGAAGTCAAGCATTATCCTGGAATCCAATCTCGCCCCTATAAAATCTATTACTTGTGAGGGGACTAGAGAGGATTTGGTCATGCTGATAGTTAACCCTAGACGTGGAGCAAGGTCGAGGAAGTAATCCCTGCCTGAACAGAGCAGATGCCTTGTTGGGGCGATGAGGAGCCAGTCGTCCAGTTACGGAAAGACCTGAATTCCCTGAAGCCTCAGATGGGCCGCTATGACCGCCAAGACTTTGGTGAACACCCTGGGGGCTGAGGTGAGACCAAAGGGAAGGGCCCTGAACTGAAAGTGACTGGCTCCCAGCCCGAAGCGGAGGAACCTCCTGGAGCGTCTGCCCACTAGGATGTGGTAGTACGCATCCTTGAGGTCTATTGAGCACATCCAATCGTTCTCCCATAATAGGGGGAAGAATAGATTGTAAGGTAACCATTCGGAACTTTTCTTTGGGTACTGCCAAGTTCAGGAGAGAGAGAGATCGAGAATGGGTCTCAGGTCCCCCGTCTTTTTTGGCAACAGAAAGAACCTGGAGTAAAACCCCGATCCGAACTGATCTGGGGGGACGGGTTGGAGGGCTCTTTTTTGCAAAAGCTGCTGAATTTCTGTAGCAGCTGCCTCCCTCTGATTGGGTGGTACGTTGGGGAGGCTTTTGATTTTGGGGGTTACAATAAAGGGAATTTGGTAACCTCTGGATATGATGCGAAGCACCCAGCGATCTGTTGTTATGGACTCCCACATTGCTAGGTGCTTCGAAAGATGCCCCAGACTGCCTCCAGAGTGGAGCAGCCGGGCAACCCCTCAGGGGTTCTGCGTGGGCCTCTCAGAGAATGGTTCCCTGGACCCAAAGTTTCTGGGACCCCCTCTGCCTCTTGGGCGGTGCCCTCCCTGCCCTCCTCTGCCACGAGAGGACTGGTTGTCCGGAGCAGACTGGGACTGATGCAATTTTCGGAACCACATCTTCTTCTGACCCTTTTGATTCTTAGAAAAGGACCTCTGGGGTGCAGAGAAGCGGACTCCAACGGCAGACAACGTCTTCCTCGCTCTGGACTAAAGTGTCACAAACGGTTTTGCCAAAAAGTGCAGAACCATCAAAGGGGGCATTCGTGAATGACGCCATAAAGGGTTACGAGAAGTCACAGTGTCGGAGCCAGGCCTGACACCCGATTACTAGGCCGGCTACGCCGGCTCTAGCGGCTCCTTCAGTGGCGTGTGACAAGAGCCGCAAAATGGTGTTAGAAACTGAACGTAGAGTAGACATTCGGGAGGAGTACAGATGCTTGTCTCCTTCCGACATGGACTCTGGGGGGGGATGCAGCGTATTCTTTTATTAGATCCCGCTGCATCCGGATGACGTGTGCCATATAGTTCAGCGCTCTCATGGAGAAGGTTGCTGAACTAAAGACCCGCCTCCCCAGGCGATCCATCGCTCGAGAGTCCTTACTCAGCGGGTGGACCGCAGAGCTCTCCTGAGCCAGCTCTCTCTTGGTGGCCGCCGCCACCAACATGGCATCCACGGGGGGCCTCTGCTCCAGTGGGTCCTTTCAGCAGGGGGACTCAGGATCCTATCTGGGCGCGTGGGGACTGGCTCTACAGTGTCGGGCTCCTTCCAAGCCCTGGTGGAAATAAGGTCCACCAGGGGGTCGGGGGAAGGGGACACCCAAGAGGTAGATGGCCCTGCTTCGAACGCCTCTAGGAATACGGACTCATCGGAGGAAGCCTTGGGGGTAGACCACCCCCCCTAATCCTGAGCATTTCCATGATGTCTCCAAAGGAGACATCCTTGGGGGGTGACCTTGGGGAGCCTTCCCCTTCATCTAAGTCCGTATCCTCAGTAAGGGACTCAGGGGAGTCCATGTGCCTCCTCTTACACTTGGCTTTGTGAGGGACCTCTTCGGGGGGGCTGTCCGAGGAAGACTCACCAGCAATACCACGTTCCGCAGGAACACCCAAAGACGCTGAAGCAGGCTGTCCCGAAGGCGGGGTGATGGGAGCCCGGACCAGCTGAGAGGGAGTGCAGGGAGGAGCCGAAGCCAGGACCGGGGGTCCGGATGCACTCAACAGTGCCCTCTCCACCACCGCGAAAGCCAAGGGGGAGCTACTCTCAATAGAGAGTCTGCTCCCACTCGGATCCGAAGCGGGGCCCGGAACCGGGGCTGAGACCCTCAGATCCGAAGAACCCGTGTGTCCGACCGGGACGGAGCCGAAGTCACACAAAGTCCCTCAGATCCAAAGCTCCGCCCACGGCTCCGGGAAGTCAGATCCGACAAACTCGAGGGACCAGTCGGAGCCGAAGTAACTAGTACTGTCGGCTCAGACACCCCCCCGGATTCGACGCGGCTCGGCTCCGAACCCGGGAAGCGGGACGGAGAAGGAGCAATTGGGGCAAAAATGGGGTCGAGCTCCCCCCCAGGGGGGGGGGGGAGGCAAGAGCACTCCCATCTGCAGCTGGGCCTGGATGAACCTCCTCATCATCCAGTCCATGTCTGCATCTGACATACTAAATGTGGACCTCGACGAGGCCACCGAGGGAGACCTAGAGTGACGCCTCGATGACTTCGACGGGGACCGGGTTGCCTCCTCCCTAGGTCCCGGTGAAAAACAAGGGGACCGGAGCCGAGGAGGAGGCAATCCAGAAATCCTGGATGGAGAAGCCTGCTTGGCGGGCAGGGCCGAGGAAGAGTCCTCGGCCCGCCGCTTATGGTGCTTCTCCTTCCTTTTGGTTTTTCCGGCCTCCCTCTCCTCCGGAGCCAAAACGGGAGGTTGAGTCCCAACCGGAGGAAGGAAGGCAGGGGTGGCTACCACCAAGGGCTGGGTAGCAGCCACCGAAGAACCGGAGGCCGGAGCCGAGTCTGGGGGCAAAAGGCCCGCCAGAATCAGCTTCGACCTCCGGTCCTTAAGTGCCCTGGGGTTGAACACTGCACAAACCGACGATAGGTGTTCAACCCCAAGGCACCTAACGCACCGGGTGTGGCCATCCGCTGGTGAAAGCTTATGGCCACAATTGGTGCATTTTGAAAAGAATGCTTTAGGGGCCTCCGACATGTTGAATGGAAAAACACACTCACTAGGCCCCTACACACACCACAAACACACACTACGAACCAGCGAGGGTAGGGAGGAAAAAATTTACAAAAAAAGATATTTAAGAGGGAACCTAAACAAACTTACACAATCACACAAGAAAAGTACAAAAAAATTCTAAGTTTTTTTCTCACAATACTCTGAATTGCCAGGAGCTCGAAATCCAGCTTGTAGGCTTGAAGCGTGGCAAATTAGATCTGAGGTCAGTTTGGGTTGGCAGGGGATTATGGGTAAAGGGAGGAGCTAGGAGCTCGGATCTATGCCGTGGTAAAAGTTGCCGGCTCGGATCTGAGATCGGATCCGTATCCCAAAGGTTTCTGGCAAATGAAGTTCCTACTTCAGATCTATTAATATTATTGGATGCTACTTCCCACCTGGTAATAATAATAATATACCAACCCCTGAGAACTTACACCACTGGGCATCAGATGCACTCCATTAAGAAACCATTATTCTAGGTGATTTCAACATTGATTGGACACCAGGTAACTCAACTATCCCCACTGCCCATATCAAACTCCACAGATTTGCCCGGGTAATCCAATCTCCAACCAGAAAGTACAGTTGTGTACACTTACCATAAATGTAGATGTTCGAGTGTATTCACTGTTGTAGTCATTACATTTGGGTTATCTGCTTGCAGGTAGCCCTCAGTCAGCCTGATTATAAGAGTCTTGGGTCCTGCATCGGTTGCTGTCTCATCTTCCATGACGTCAGGTAGTCAGGGGTATAAAGCATGCAGCCGACGCCATTACATTAGTTTTTCTTGCCCCAGATGTCAGGTGCCCCCATAATGGGAAGCAATTATATACAAGGTTACACCTCCAACAAAAAGCAAATACACCAGAAAGCTTTAAGCATAGTAAGCAAGAATAGAGGTATAGTTAATAGAAGTCATGGGGCTGGAGGGAAAGTAACCAGGACTGCAGCAGTGAATACACTCAAATATGTACATTTATGGTAAAACTGTACTATGTTCTTCATGTTTCACTGTTGCAGTCATTGCATTTGGGTAGATTCCCAAAGCTAAGGAAGGAAGGAAGGAGGCAATTAGATAGCATTAGGACCAGCTATAAGGCCCTGCAAGACTGCAGTGGCAAAACCAGCTCTGGATTTAGAAAAAAAAAGGCAAGTGGTAATGCTTGGTGAAGGTATGTACAGAACTCCAGGTAGCAGCTTCTAGGATGTCCCTGGTAGGGACACCTCTGAGAAAGGCTGTATAAGTAGATGCAGCCCTGGTTGAATGCAGTCTTATCCCTGTGGGGTAGGTTTTCCATGGTGCTTAGAACAGAAATGAATGCAATGGCCTATCCACTTAGAAATGGTTTGCTTTGAAATGGCCTTCCCCTCTGCCCCTGTAGCAAATGCAACCAGCAGCTGTTCAGATTTCCTGAGAGACTTAGTCCTGTCCAAGTAAAATCTAAGTTGTCTGTGCACGTCCAGGGAGTGCAATATTCGTTCCCCTTTGTTCTGTGGATTAGAAAAGAAGGTTGGCAAATGAATGGACTGATTAAGGGGCACACTGGATCCCACATTGGGCATAAAGGAAGGATTGCTCCTGAGGGACACCATGTCCGCATGAAAGATTATGAAAGGCTCCACTGCCATGAGGGCCTGTAATTAAGACACCCTTCTTGCTGAAGTGATGGCTAGAAGGAAGGCTGTTTTCCAAGAAAGAAATTTCAACTTTGCATTTGCAGCTGGCTCAAAGGGAGGTAGAGTGAGCTTTTCCAATACAAAGTTAAGGTCCCAGGCTGGAGTAGGGGCTCTCCTGGGTGGCCTTAAGTTTTTTGGCCCCTCTGAGGAATTGCTTCAGCAGTGGATGAGAGAAGAGGGGTGGCTCTGTATTATAATGAGCTGAAATGGACGAGGTATGAATTTTGATGGAAGAAACGGAAAGTTCCTTGTGAAGCATCTCAGTTAAGTATTGAAGAATGTGCAGTAAATTGGGCACAGCTGTGCCATCCCCTGTGTTTGGCTCCAGGAACAGAATCTTTTCCATTTTTCAGCATAGGATTTTCTAGTACTAGACCTCCTTGCTTCCAGAATGACATCCATCACTCACTTACTGAGGGATGGTAACGGAGAGATCAGGTAATCAGCCAGGCTGCAAGGATCAGGGTTTGAAGCTGTGGGTGCAGAATCTGGCCCTCCTGCTGGGACAGCAGGGCAGGGGTCTGAGGCAGGTGCCATGGTTCCAGAAATGACACTGCGCAAAAGGGGGTACTAGTGTTGGCGTGGGCAATCTGGTGCAATAAATATTGTCCTTGGTTTGTCCCGTTTGATCTTTAGTAGCACTTTGGAGAGGGAAGGCAGAGGGGGAAAGGCATAAACTGAAAGTTTTTTCCAGGTGAAGGACAGGCCATCCACTTTCTAAGCTTCTCTGTGGGGAGTCCTTGTGCAGAATTTGTCCAATTGGTAGTTCTGAGGGGAGGCAAACAGGTCCATCTCTGGGCTCCTCCATTTGTTTCTCAAAATGTTGAATATCTCTGGTTCCAGTTTCCGCTCATGTGGGTCCATGAGATTTCTGCTTAGGTCATCTGCCAGTGTATTTAGCTTTTCTGGCAGGAATTGGGTTTGTAGGTGCACTTGGCAGCTCAAGGCTGTGTTCCACAGAGCCATTGGCTAGTCTGCATTGAGGGTATGAGTGGGTTCCCCCCCTGCTTGTTTATGTACCACAAAACAGTGGTGCTGTCCGTCTTTACCAATAATGGTCTTGGAAGAAAATGACCCTTGAAGGCTGTCAGACCATTCTGTACAGCTAACATTTCTTTTTGATTGACATGCAGGTGCATTTGACTCGGGTTCCATTTGCCCTGAATGCACTGCCCTGCCAAGTGAGCCCCCCATGCATAGTCTGATACGTATGTTGTTAGGGTTTGAACGGTAGGGGGTAGAGTGAATGTCAGTCCCTTGTTTTGATGGCAGGCCTCTGCCCACCAAAGGGATTCTGTCTTTAGACAAGGTATGATAGGAATCATTCATTCTAGGTCCTGAGAATGTTGACACCATAGGCTTTTTAGATACCACTGTAGTTTCCACATATGCAGTCTTGCATGTGGAATTAGTAGAATGCAAGAGGCCAAGAACCCCAGGGCTTGCAGTATTTTCCTTGCAGATAGCTGGGTCTTTGTGGCCAGTAGTTTGAAACAGGCTGTCAAATGAACTTGTTTCTCTGGCATGAGGTAGGCCATCTGGGAAGTTGTATTCAAGCTTGCTCCCAGGAATACAATTTGTTGGCAGGGTACTAGATGTGATTTCTTTTTGTTTATAGTGTACCCCAAAGAAGTAAGTAATTTCTTTACAAATGCCAGATGATTTAATAGTATGTCCTGGCTTTCTACCTGAATTAGACAATCATCCAGGTATGGGTATATCTGAATATTTCTTTGCTTGCAAAATGCAATGACTGGAGCTAGGCACTTTGTGAATACCCTGTGCGCAGTAGATAAGCCAAAGGGCAGTGCAGATAACTGATAGTTCATGTAGCCTGCTCTGAAGCGAAGGTATCTTCTGCAAGATTCCCTTATTGGGATGTGCAGGTAGGCTTCCTTTAAATCCAGTGTTGCCAACCAGGCATTTTTGCCTAGCATGGGAAGCAGCTGATGAAGAGTTAGCATTTTGAATTTTGGGATTACCAAATAAGTGTTTAGGATAGAGAGGTCCAGGACAGGATGACAGGAATTGTCTTTTCTGGGTACCAGGAAAAGTCTTGAATAGAAACCTTGCCCCCATTCTTCTTCTAGGACAGGTTGAATAGCCCTGATGCTTAGAAGAGAGAGAACTTGCCTTTGAGCCTCTGCCCACTGATTTGGAGGTAGGTCTGGCCAACCGTTTGGGGTTGGTAAGGAGTGGAAGTGGAATCTGTATCCTTAACTATATTTAAAAGCCATTTGTCTTGGGTAATGGAACCGACGAGTTCCCAGTTTTTTGCATGCAGAGAGATCTTTCTCCCTAAAGGAACAGTCAGTTGAGCAAGGGATTGGAAGGTTTAAAGTAAGTCATTGTGACAGTTTACCATAGGGGGGTGTCTTACTACTCTCAGCTTTGGAAGTTGGAGCCACCCACTGCTTAGGCCTGTGAGTACCTTGGGACTGAAGCCTGGGTGTTCTGCAGGAAAGGACCAATTCTTAGAAGGCCAGTGCCTATTAAATCTGGGAGGCTGTAACTGCAGGAAATCTTTAACAGTTTGCATAGATTTAGCTTTTTCCTCCATCTTTTTAAGTACTTCTTCTGCTTTGTTGCCAAACAGACGGTCTTGGCTTAAGGGAGCATCCAGTAATTTTGCTTTAACATGATCTGGCAAAGATTGCTCCTTAAGCCAAGCATGCCTTCTAGGTACAGACCCAGTGACAGCAGCCCTGCAAGATTCCTCTAATGAATCAAAACCACATTGCAAAGTATGTTTTCCAACTTGTTCAGCAGAATGCATTAAATCCTGTAATTCTTTATTTTCAGCACAGTCACGAATCAACATAATTTTCTGTTTAAGCAATCCAATAATATGCTGCTGATACTTTAACATATGAAACTGGCAGTTTAAGGCTCTAATGGCCAAAGTTGCAGAAGTGTATACCTTCTTACCCCATCTGTCCAGGGCCCTGGAATCTCTATCAGCGGGAGTAGAGTTTTTGGCAGTAGTAGCCTTAATGTCTTTGGGTCCTTGTGAAATGGTCTCAGGATTTGCAGTAGGATTCTTAAAGAGGAACTTGTGAGAGTCAGGTACTCTGTAATTCCGGTCAGGCTAGGAGAAGCGTTGTCGGCAACTTTGGACCTATGCTGTCTGTCTCTATCTTTATCTTTGTGTTTTTTCGGACTGTCGGTAGTCGGGTGGCTTACCAAAGCCATTCCTGGATAACTGAACATAGTACCAAAATATTTAGATGCGAAAATGAACAGACGACGAGTAGTTTGAGGTTTGAATAAGGTACAAAACCCGACAGCGAGGTATATCGTGGTCTGAGCCTAAGCAAGGAATGCAGTACGAATTAAAATCTTTATGAGGTATTTGCTTTCCACAAGAAATACAATTGTTAACTTTTATTGACATAAGTTTAGAGCACGAAAAAGGATCCCCAATGGGGTACTTAGCTTAGTTGAAGACTTCGGATCTGAAACTCGAAAACGAAAATTTCAGGAGTCGGCCGACAGGCACTTGCGAACTACTTCTGCACTGGGCACCGCACGGCAAGAAAGACTGATATAATGACGTCGGCTGCATGCTTTATACCCCTGACTACCTGACGTCATGGAAGATGAGACAGCAACCGACGTAGGACCCAAGACTTTGATAATCAGGCCGGTTAAGGGCTACCTGCAAGCAGATAACCCAAATGTAATGACTGCAACAGTGAAACACGGAGAACATCTGACAAAGCAACAAAGTCTATCCTAGAATGGATACTGTCAAACCATCCATCCCAAATAAGTCAGTCTGGCTGCCTACCTGACAGCCTAAGTGTCCACTTACCTACCTATATAATTTGACACCACCCAACCCTACTGAAATCAACCACTTTCCAAGAAATACGTAATAAAAAGAACTTCATCCCAACCAATTTCACCTCAGCAGTAAAAGCCTGTAATTGGAAACCCATCAAGCAATTCAACCATAATGAAGCTGTTAGACACTTCAACTCCACATTCTTGAACATACTAAACTCCCAAGCCCCTCCTAGAACCATTAGAATAAAGTCTAACTTTGCACCCTCGATGAGCAAAGAAACCAGATCTCTGCTTCATGCAAAGGATAAAGCCTGGTCTAACTGGCACAAAGAAAAAAAAACAAACATACCTAAAACTCAGAAACAGAACCAAACAAAGACCAGAACAGACAAACTACTATCATAGCATTCAAATAAAACACCAACATAATCCTAGATTGTTTTGGACAGTTATTAATAATGTTCTTCAGCCAGGGAAATCCAAGACCTCCCCCCCCCCACTACTACAGACACCTCAACTAATATTGCAATCCAATTTAATACATTTTTTTTTACAGAATCCATACTTGCACTAGCAAATTCCCAAACCTCCTCTGCCCCAGTGTAGAGCACAAACACCCCAATAATGAAAAGAGCTTTACCTTTCAACCAGTCTCTGTAAACTTGATTTAAAAATTGCTCAAAAAGCTAAAACCAACCACTCTGGCTGCAGATGAACTCCCAGCAGACTTTTTAAAAATTGTTGCTGATATAATAGCATGTCCAGTCACCATCCATATGAAGTGCTCCATCTCCGAAAAACTAGTCCCTGACTTCTGGAAGCTCTCCCATATTATCCCCGTCCATAAAGGTGGCAACTCAAAAGAACTAACAAATTAAGGACCCATTGCCATACTGTCTCCCCTCTCAAAAATATTGGAGAGGTGTATTCACTTACAAATCATGGAATACCTCAACACACAAAAAAGTACAGTTTTGTACCTAACATAAATGTAGATGTTCGAGTGTACACCCTGCTGCAGTCATCACACTTAGGTTATCCTGTCGTCAGGCGGTCCCGCAGCATACGTTTCTGCTATACCCATCATGGAAAACCAGTTCCTGCTACCATTAGGCCCCACTCTACCAGGGCAACAGCTACTTCTACAGCCTTTCTCAGGGGGGTTCCAACCAAGGAGATTTTGGAAGCTGCAACTTGGAGCTCAGTACACACCTTTACCAAACACCATCACTTACAACTTTACTCTAAGACTAGGGCGGGCTTCGCCACTGCAGTTCTGCAGGGCCTTCTAGCCTCCTCTAACCCTCTATGATTCCTCCACCCATCCTTAGCTTTGGGATTCAACCCAAGTGTGATGACTGTAGCAGGGTAACACGATGAACATAGTACAGTTTTGTACCTACCATAAATGTAGATGTTCGAGTGTACACCCTGCTGTAGTCCAGGTTACCCTCCCTCCATCCCCTCTGATCTAATTGGCTAAATCTCTACAATACCTTCCTGATGTATTTGCTTATAGCTGAAGGGATTTTGTGTTTGTGCAAAGTTTACTCAATTTGGTACTAATTACTGACCACCTTTTTGGGGGCACCTGACATCTGGGGCAAGAAAAACTGAATAAAATGGTGTCGGTTGCATTATATATACCCCTGGTGCACTGACGTCAGGGAAGAAGCGACAGCAACCGACGCCGGACCAAGACTTTGGAATTCCGGCCGACTGCGGGACAGCCTGACGACAGGATAACCCAAGTGTGATGACTGCAGCAGGGTAACACGATGAACAGCTGCTCACAAACACTCAACATGGTTTCATAGCACAACCACAGCTCTCATGTCATTCATCCACATAGTTAATGGCCATAAAAACAATGGTAAATATGTTTCAGCCATCTTCCTAGACCTCTCCAAGGACTTTGATATGGTTAATCATAACATGCTTAGAAATGCTTTGTCAAAACTGAATCTGAGCCAGCCCACTATAACATGGTTTCATAATTACCTAACAGGGAGACGGCAGACAGTAAAGCAGGGCCAAGAGCTATCACCTCTGCTCCCAGTAACAATAAGTGTTTCACAGGGCTCTATTCTCGGACCTCTGTTGTTTACTATATTCACCAATAACATTTACTCCTCTACTATCCATTCCTCAGTCATCCAGTATGCAGATGACTCTACATTAGTCTGTGCCTCCTCTTTCCCCAAGAACTACACCAACAAACTCAAGCCTCCTTTCTCTGTCAAATCATGGTTCACTGACCACCAGCTAATACGCAACCCAAACAAAACAAAATGAATCATCTTCCAACCTACACAACATAACCCCAACCTCTCTTTTAAAATCATATCCCATAACAAGACTATCATATCTCCTGTTACCCACACAACTTTTTGGGGGTTGTGATTAACCGCAACATGAAATTTGATATCCATCTCTCTCTCACACCATAAAGAAAGTCCATAAAAAACTACATACTCTATATAGTAACAAACACTACTCGGGCCACTATTGCACACACACATCTTATCTCCACAGTACTATATGCCTCTCCAATCCCCACCAACCTTAGAAAATCTGAATAAACCAAACTAGAAGCCTGCTACAACAAAATCGCCAAATTCGCTATCAACTCCTGCAGATCACACCACTATCACTTAAACAGCTCAAGTGGTTGGAACGTCTTCACATACTTCTATATAATCAACTTGTCCTGTTACACAAAATTCTATATCATTCCGAGAAAACACCTTAATTTCAACACCTGATAATTCCATATTCTTGCATCAAAAACCTCCGCTCCACCAACAAACTTCTCCTCAAAGTATCTAAAGATAATAATGTCGCTGGCTCATCCTTCTATTCTTACATAACAGCCAAGCAATGGAATAAAATTCCTCCTCTCACAGTCACAGCTTCCATCCATGAATTTAAAAAGCCCCTAAAATCACATTTAATGAACTCTTGGTTCTGTAACTGCAACAGTCCAGGTTAATACTAGACACCCCCTTCTCTCACTCTATCACCATACCTCTATGCTTATCAATTACCCCTTCATCCCATACTTCTACACTCCTCCCATCTCTTATAATTATACCCACCTGGACCACAGCCCTTTACTACTGAATGGCAGATGCTGAACTGCAACACTACTATCTGTTGAAATTAATATTTGTAAATTATATTATATAACGTGATGCCATAAGCTAAATAATGTTACTTGCTCATTAGGGCACTTGTAATTACTGCACTACTGTGTGAATTCAAACCAAGTGATTGTTGTACAATGTTACATCATATGCCAAATAGCTGTTACCTGTCATTAGTGTACTCTTACTGTTGTAATGTATTGTGTGAAAAAAAAAACAAATGTTTATTATTGTTTGTGAAAATGTTACTGTAGAGCTTTTCTCCCCGGGCCTCTGCTGAAAAAGGACCCATGTCCAGACTTTCCCGGTATCCAAATGTAACAGAAATAAAATAAAAAAATGAATGAAATTCAAATGTCATCATTTAGCAAATGCAATTCTCTATATTTTCCATAAAACCACAAATTTTATAAGGTACTGAAATATTGTGCAAAATCAGGGACACTGCGCAACACCAGCAACAGCTGAGAGTTATGCCTGACAACAGTTCCTAGCTAGAATGAGAAGCTTGCTCTTGACTGAAGGGATATGACATATGTGACGCCCCTACACTGGCCAAGTAATCAAGGAGCCTTAGTCTTCACCACTAGCACCAGTGAGGGATGTGCACATTGGGAGGACAAGTATACATACACAGTAAAGCACAATTTCTCTTACGAGCACACAGATATCACCGTCAGTCTGGGGCTGGTTTCTCCCTCTCCAGATACCCAATAAGGCTCCCCACTGGCACAGCTATAGGGTTACAATCTCAGCTGGGAGGTCAAGCCAAAACCTCCAGTACCCTCTCCATCCAACCAGTGCTTCGTGTCCTTGCCCAAGTAGCTGACCCACACACTTTTGAGATTTAATTTATATACAAACATACACACACTTCTGGGAAAGGCTGGCACAGGTTTACTAGCTATGCCCCCTTCTGCCCAGGCTAAAAGGTAGTTATCACTGCCACCAACCAGTCTTTATCAGCTATTATAATGGCCCTTACCAAAGGATGCCCAATCTTACTGTATAATGTTACTATTATCCAAATGGTAAGTAACCAAGGCTTTGAAGGCTATTCGAGTGGCCTACATAGTGTCACCAAATACATACGCAAGTACACTAAGAGCTTAAATACCTCTAAACAAACCAGCCACAATTAAAAGGTTTAAATATATTTAATAATACATAATAAAAGAACAAGACAATTCTCAGTAACTCAACACAGTGACTACAGAGTTCAGAATCACAGGAAATATTTTAAAACAATATTGCAGGATAGTCTCAAATAAATACAGAAAACATCTAAACTAATCTTTACTATATTGCTGTCTATATCTAAGAGACATTACTGTACCCTGATTATTTGCTATTAGCAAGGCAAGTGCTGATGAGAGGATGGTCCAAAAGCAAATACAAAATGCACACGCTCTGACAGAGTCCACTGCTAGGTCAACTGGATAACATCTTACTCTGTCACCAGCCTTCAGTTCCCAGGGTAACAGAAACCAACATCTCTGTGCCAAAAATACTTACCTCTCAGATGTGCAGCTGCTAGGAAGTCATAGAGAAACAAAAACACTTTACATTTGAAACCCAGTAATTATTTCTGTTTCAAGACAATAGGAAAAACTACCAGCTCTAGACATCCTGTCTCCTTGCGTTAACTCATTTTTATAGTACAACAGTAAACAATTTCAGCTTATTTTATCGAAGTTTTGCAAGTTAACTCTGTATGTTCTAACGTCTACTATTTATATAGTTTATATACATTTCTTTTCTAGTAGGGTACACTGTGGTTACATTCTTGAAGTGCACTACATAACATACAGTTCAACACACAGCTCTGCACCAGTAATTTAACATACAGTTCTCTTACATTTGTAAGACAGGCATATGAATCATATTACTATTCACAAATGACATATGATTATTGACAATATTCCAGAAAGCTGGGCTGGCAGTGTCACAACATACATGATCTGCCATATAGGGAATGATCACACAGCAAAGTAAGGAGTATTAAACTAAATCTTAATGAATGGGGACCATATTCAAACCGCACACACACACACAAATATCTATGCCTCAGCATAGAGCACATGCCTAAAGTGACACTTGATAATAAAGGATATATTTGCTTAAATAAGAACACACTTCTGCAAGTTCATTAAAGTATGTTAAGCAGCTCCCACTCTTTCATTACACTGCTCTCCCTACCCCTCAGCAATGTTCCAAATGGAAAGACTGTCAAAACACCTGCCACCTTGATACCCCAACAAAGCTTTAAGGAAAGCATGTTCACACTGCTGAATTCAAAATGGCATATTTGAGTAAAAAAATAAGTTATGTACTCACCTCAACGTTCCATCTGTGTTGCCTATTTTCATTCTTCCTGAACAAATGGGTTTGGATCTATTCCTTGGATCCAGCTCGGCCTCTTTTCCCAACTCATGGAGCACAAACTCTCAAGCTCCTCCCTTGCCCATAATGCACTAGTTCCCTAACATGCCTCAAATCCAGTTTGCTGTTCTTTAAGCCTACGTAACATTTAAAAAATAAAAAGAGATGAGGTAACACATGGAGCTCAAATAAAGGCACAATGGTTCCTTCAGCATCTTCTAATCCTTCCAAAAGTCAAACTGGTTGGGGGTTGGAGAGAGCAGAGTTGAGGAAGACTGAAAATGGGCAACCCAGATGGAATGTTATGGTACGTACATAACTTCTTTACCTGATGTCATTTTCATTCACTTCTCAACAAATAGGACACAGTCACCAGCTACCTAAATCCTGGGAGGATTCTTAGGAATTATATTCCTAAGCACCTCTAAGCCTAAGGCTGCTCTTACCCTAGTGACCAGATCCAGTTTGCAATAAGCAATAAAGGTATGAGGATTAGACCAAGCTGCAGCCGCACAAATATCATCCAAGGAAGATCTGGATAAAAATACAGAAGAAGTTGCCAAAGACCTGGTGGAATGAGTTTTTAAAGGTTTTGGCAAAGACAAGCCAGATTTTTTGTAAACAAGGGAAATATACTTAACACTTTCACTAAAATCACTTTAGTAACTGGTTTGCCCAGCTTTGAGTCTGAAAAGGAGACAAACAATTGATCTGCTTTCCTGAAACATAACTGTCTGTGAAAGTCCAAACAGGTGCAACATATACTCTTCCTTTGTTATGAGAAACTTGTAAAGAAAACTGACAGGTTGATAGTTTGATTGATAGTGGGTTCTGCCACCACATTAGGAAGGAAGGATGAGTTGGTTTGTAAGGATATTCTATCCTTATGAAAAATCAAATAAGGAGGCTTAGAAGATAGGACTTTTATAAGTGCTGAGACACTTCTAACAGAGGTAATAGCCACTAAAAAGGCAGTCTTCTAGCCTAAAAATGTTAGTTCACACTTGGTTAACAGTTCAAAACAGATGGAGTCAAAAACTGTAAAACCAAACTCAAATCCCGTGGGGGAGTGGGATCTTTAAAAAGGGATCTACGAAAATGTTCCCCTTAAAAAGGCTATGCAAAGTCTGGAAGAAAGACAGCCTGGGCTGTCTAGCAATCAATGGAAGTGAAGAAACCATGTGGTCAACTTTTAGGCCTAAAATGTCCAGGTGTATCATATCTGTTGGGTGAGACAAGAGGTCTGGAACTGGATCAGAAACCTCGGCAGGTGAAGCAGATAAAGCCTAAGAAAAGCAAAGCAAATCTGACAAGGCCAATAAGGAGTAATGGGGATGACTGTGCTCTTCAATCGAGATGCTTTCCAAAAAAAATTGAGGATTAGCGGTACTGAGGGAAAAGTGCAAAGTGTAGAGGAGACATGGGGGTCAATCATGGAAAACAGCTTCTCTTGGTGATTCTCCCCGGTGGAGAGATCAGGGCAAAGAACCTGCTGAACTTGTTGAGGGGAGATGCAAAGAGGTCACAGCAAGCTGACTCCCATCGATGGAATATCTTTTTCCACAACTTTCATGTTGAGTGACCACTTGTCAGGAATTAGAATGGACCTGCTTAATTTGTCTATCACACTGGATTTTGCCGGAATGTGCACTGCCATCAGACATCGATTAGATGAGATAGCCCATTGCACTCTCTCAAAGCTTCTCAAAACAGGGGTAAGGTTTGGTTCCTCCTTGTTTTTTGATATACCAGTCCACTGACATAAGGTCCATCTGAATACCAATGGTCCCGAAAGGGAGAGGATCTTGGAAGGCCTGCAACACTAGGGCAGTTCTCATTTCTAGGACACATATATGCATACTAGCCTCTCCGGGGGACCATGTGGTTGGATAGTCTTTCCAAGAAGTACCCCCCCCCCCAATTTAGGAAGTGCCCATAGTAACTATGGTCTTTGGCTGAAGGAGAATGAAGGGGCGAACTTGCATTATCTAATCAGAGTAAATCCACTGAAGAAAGTAATTTTTGCATGCCTGAGTTATCTTGATTTGGGTGGATAAAGATTGGTGAATAATGGACCACTGAGTCGCTAGAGTCCACTGAAGAATTCTCATGTGATAACTTGCTAACAGAAACAAAACTATGGCAGCAGACACGGACCCCAATACTTGAAGGATGAATCGAGCTGAAGGAGAAGAACTTCTGATGATCGTTTTGCTTTGCAATTATATGGTTTGTATCCTTGGTAAAGGAAGGGAGGCTGTCAAGAATACCATGTTGAAGAAAGCTCCGATGAACTTCAATATTTGAGCTGATTCTAGTTGAGATTTGTTGAGAATGATGGCAATTCCCAAGTGAGCACATAACTGGAGTACATAATATCATGCTTTGATCAGATGACACCTGGTTGGAGTGGTTATAAGCCAGTCGTCCAAGTAAGGAAACACCCAGAATTCCCTGCAGTCTCAAGTGAAATGCCACTACTGCCATTCACTTGGTGTACACCCTGGGGGCTGTGGTGAAGACAAAGGGCAGAGCTCTGAATTGGTAATAATGGTTTTCCAGCTGGAAGTGTAAGTAACTTTTGGATCATCTGTTCATTTCAATATGACAGTAAGCATCCTGAAGATTTACTTAGCACATCCAGTCATCCTTGTACAGAAAAGAAAGAATGGACTGCAGTGTGACCATCCAGAACTTCGTGTACTGAACTGATTTGCTCAGATTGTTGAGATCCAAAGTTGGTTTCCAGTCCCCTGTTGTCTTTGGTACTAAAAATAATTTTAAGTAAATTCCAGACTCTCTCTGGTCTGTCTGAGGGGATCTCTTGGATAACTTTTTTTTCTAGCCGTTTATTTCCAGTGCTACTGTTTTCCTCTGACCAGGTGGAATATCAGGAATTTTGTTAATTGTTGGGGGGGGGGGGGGGTAGGAAAAAGGGCATTATATAACCTCTGTAAATAATCCTATGCACACATGAATCTTTTGTAATCTACAGCCAAGACTTCTGGTGCTGGGATAAATGCCCCCCAACTGCCTCCAGAGGTGGACAGTTGGGCCTCCTTTCAGGAGCACTAGACGGATTTGTCAGAGAAGGTATCATTAGAGCCATGGTTTTGCAGACCACCCCCTGCCACATGGGTGGCATCCTCCATTACAGTTCCCCCATTTGCACCTGGGCAACTATCTCACATGGATCATGGAAGGGGCCCTGGGATTTTTTGAACCACATTTTTTGACCACCTCATCAATTCCTAGAAAAGGTCCTTTGAGGAGTCAAAATACACATGTCCACAGCAGACAGGGTTTTACCTTCTTGTTCACACTTGGATAGTGTGTCTTTAACTTTGGGGCCAAATAAGGAATTTCCGAAGGGACCACTGATGAAGGAAGACTTGGAGGGCTCCATAAAATCACAAAGGCACATCCATGCATGCCTCCTAATGGAAATGCTTGAACTCGCTGCCCTTGAGGTACCTTCAAGCTGCATGGGAGATGAGCCTCGTGGAAGAATTTGAAACAGACTGTAGGGTAAGCAGCTGTGAGGCAATAGTGCTCTCTGCATTAGAAGCAATGGTCATGGAGAGGTATTTGGTAGTATGCCAACTAATTCAGTGACCAAAGTGCAAAGATCACTGAAGCATACACCCACTTCTTGAATCGATCTAGCACCTTAGTCTCCTTTTTAAGGGGATGGACAGAGGAACTTTGTTCTTCAAGTTCCTTTTTTGTGGCCACCACTATGACCATGGCATCAACTGGTACTCCCCATGATCCAAAATTCCCTATCCTTAGGTGGTATCAGGATCCTGTCTTGTCTCTTGGGGATCAATTCAACGGAATCAGGCTCTTTCCACGCCAGTCGAGAGATCAAATCAAAGAGGTCATTAGTGGGTGGATTCATCTAGGTGGTTGAAGGACCAGCTCCAAAGGCTTCCAGGGATATTGACTTTTCTTAGGATTGTTGGTAGACCAGCCACCCCTTCGCTTGAGGATCTCTAGAATGTCTCCAAAGTAGACATTGTCAGGTAGTGGTGATCTTGGGGACCCTTCTTCCTCATTGAAGACAATATCCTCTGTGACAGACTTATGAGGAGAGTCTAAGTGCCTCCTTTTGCACTTTCTCTTCCTAGGGACTTCTCCAGAACATCCTGCCGAAGGATCATGAGATATTAATATATTCTGCTGGGTATCCTGGTATCTTTGGGATGGCTGTCCCATGATGCAGGAAGCTGAGGCTCAAGATGCAAACACAACTGGGTCTAGGAAGTAGGAGACAGAGAGAGCAGATATGCCCTTTCTCTTGGACCAAAGAAAGCTCTCTCCACTACCTGGACTGCAGAATGCTTCAGAGAGAAACAGAGTCTGATGGCTCCAAGAACACATGCTTCCGTACTATCAGCTCCCTTTGACCCGAAGGCAAACCACTTGAGGTAGGACTCAAACCCAAGCTATCCAGTGTTGAGGCTCTGAGAGAAGACATCTCCAACAATCTCAGAGTGGACTATAATACCCAGATCCAGCAGCGACTCTATGTCTCCGACTCGATGTGATGGAAGTAACCCTCTCAAAATTAACTTATTTTTTCTATCAATTAAAGCCCTAGGATTGAAGGCTTTGCATATGTCCCAAGCAGAATCTAAGTGTGCCGTGCCTAAACAATATAAACATACAGCATGTGAAAGACAAATTTTATGGCTGCAGGCCATACATTTTTAAAACCAGAGGGTTTTTCAGCCATATTCTAAACTACAATAACAAATAAAGAAGAGAAAGATTTTTAAGAAAATATGGAAAAGTAAAGAAAAACAAAAGGAAAATATTACCAACAATGGTAATACCAGGATGTACCTAAAAGCAGGAAAAGAAAGACGGAGATTAAGAGCAAATGGTAATATAGAATTATACTATAAACATGTAAAGAAACAAGGGAGGATACGTAGAAAGCTTTTCAGAAGAGATATACAAGGAAAACTACGTTTACCCATGAAGTCTTCTACTACCTGGGAGTTTAGTCACCATATGCGAAGGCAGCAAATAGGATCAGAGGTATGTTAGGGAACTAGTGGGCATAGCTGGCCTTAGGCATAGGCCAACTAGGCGGCCGCCTAGGGTGCCGCTCTAGCAGAGGTGCTTTTCCAGTATTTATTTGGTGTAAGTAGACCAGGATGGGGGCACCGGGTCGTGTGTGTGTGTGTGTGTGTGTGGGGGTGCCGTGGAGCTATTTGCCTAGGGCACCAGTTGACATAAGGCCGCTCCTGCTAGTGGGTAAGGGAAGACTCAAGAGTTTCAGTGTTCCACAACCTGTAAAAAGCAGCAGAGTCTGATCTGAAACCATTTGTTGAGGAATGAATGAAAATTACATCAGATCAAGCCATAACTACTCAGAAATGTAGGTCTGAGAGGATTTAATAGTGCCCCTGACCTGAAGGACAACATTAAACAGGTCATAAAAGTTTACAGACATGATTAAACATTCAGGAATATAAAGTTTGCAGTATGCATTCTTCTGCCACAAAGCAATCATTTCAGTAGGTACTGCAAACAATACTAAATGAAAAAAAAAACAATATTGCATGTCAGGTTGAAGTCATACAAAACAGGGTTGCTTATTTCAGCTATTGAGAATGCTGCAAATATTGGCTGGTTCTCCATCACTACATGGCTGTTTTGATAACAGACAGCCCTTTGGAAATGCATCTTAGGCAAACTACCAAGATATGAACGACTGATGAGACCTGCAAGGAATCAAACCACCAGGCATGAACACATGCGTACTGTATTTGTAAAGTCAGCTATCCTGTGTGCGTCTGCTTATTTAGATGGACAGATATACACACACACACACATTAGAGAGATATATATATATATATATATATATATATATATATACACACACACACACACACACACACACACACACAAATCTATGGACATCCCTTGAAAAACACTAACCTAAAATACCTAAAATCCAAATCTATACTTAATCTAACTTAAATGTGGTAAATACAATAAAAAAAAAACTGAAACTTGGATTGAATTTCTAATTACAATGAAAGAACACTGTATACCAAAACAAAGACAACCCAAAACAGTCTAGCCCACCTAAACCAGCCTTCTAAACACAAACCCAGACTTAGCAGAACATAAAAATGCTACATGAAATAAAACTAAACTAAAGCGCAAATCACATTTCTCATTCACAATGAAAAACTAAGTCAAAAGTAACCTTATGTGTTGCTCCCACAAAGTCCTTCCTCTGCAAATAAGAGCACTGTCCTCCTTAATCAACCACTAGAAATTAAATTCGTTTTTTTTTCAAAAAATGTAGGAAGTATTTTTAACATTTTATTAAAATATCACTTAAAACACAGATACACATACATTAATAAAAAAGAAAAACAATATTAACATTTCTTTTTCATTTATACATATTATTAATTACAGATTCTCTTTCATTATAACTGTCTTTCATTCCAACAATACATAAATCACTCAATTCCAACCCTCCCTTAAACCTCATTACCCTCTTGAACATGATTCTGCAGCTATTCTGCCCATAAATTCAGATTTCTATGTAATTTGATCCTTCCCTTTTCTAAAAATACCTTTTCCAGTTCCTTTTATCTCTTTTACAATATTCAATACTTCAAATACAGTTGGTTTAGATTTTCATTTCCCTTTTCTAGTAACTGCTTTTTTTGGCAGCCAACAGAATTAAACTTACTAAGGTCTTAGTATATCTAGGCAATTCATATCCCCTGTCCCATCTCAAAAGAATGATTTCCTTAGTTACGCCATTTGCTCTCCAAATAAAACTGACAGAGTACTCCGTATGGAGCAGACCTTGATAAAATCTGCCAACTCATTACACTCCCAAAAAACATATTTTCAGTTACCTCTTTCTTCCCCATCACACCTCCAACATTTGCTGTCCACCCCAGGAAAAATTCTTTGAAGACCGCTTGGACTATAAAACTACCTATGCAAACACTTAAAGGCAAAAATTACAAACCTTCTATATTTTGTTGCATTCTTGAGAGCCACACACATGTCCTCCCATTGTTCCTTTGTAAACTACTTTTCCAGTCTCTCTTCCCAAACTTTTCAAACCTTTTCTGATTGATTCTTATAGTTATCATACTATATTTATATGCTGTACTAATTAACCCCTTGATTCTGTACGTTCCTCCAGGCATATGTTGGCCACATGGGGAATGTCAGGTGGAGAAGGTACAGCAAGAGACTCAGGCCTGGTAACTTCGGCCTTCTTTTTTGGAGGCTAGATGGTCTATCCGGACGGCCCTTCCATAGCGAGAGCTAAATGCTCATGTCTTTGTTTTTCTAAATAGATATTAAGCGCAAGCAGGTGGCTACAAAGGGTCTTTGGAACAAATGCTTGACAGATCATGCAGGATTAGTGATCATGGTTGGGCCCTAGGCAGAACAAGCACAGTTCATGGACATCCCTACGGGGGATCTGATATCCACACCTACACTTTCCTTCCCTGGATGCCATTAACCTGAGCAGACATGCAGTGACCAAATAAAGAAAAATAAATGCCCCTAACGGGGTACTTATCTTAACTTGCAGAATCTGACAGTAGAAACAGCAGGATGCGCTGACGTTCGACTGGCAGCAGAGAAGTTCAGAGAAAGATACACGCAGACATCAATTTTATGGCCCACACTCCCTACTGCCAACGTCAGATGTCCCACGTACCTTAAAGTGACTAAAGCTTTTCTATACTGACCAGAAGTTCAGGTCGCAAGGTGGAGGCTAACCCAAAGGTGATTAATACTGCAACATTAGAATAGAAGGACATCAATCCTAATTTCTAAACCAGTATTCAGACAACAGATGATGTAAACCGTTCTATGTAAGACAGGAACTCTTTATCTTCCTTTGTATTTGAAGGAGAGAAAGAAGGAGGCCTTTTTGCCTTTCACTTAGAAGAAAAAAAACTCCTAAAACACAGAATCTAAGGAAGTAGCACTGGAGACTCAAAGGACAAACATCAACTCTATACATGTCCTAATGTTGGGCATCTAGGTACTGGGAACCTGTTCACTATAAAACGCATAGCATTAAGACCCAAGAGACTCCTACACTCATAAGCGTCTGGGCATCCTTACCAAAACAGGCTGAAACCACCCAGTGAAGGAGAAGTATAAACACTAGCTAAACAATACCAGTCTCAGTTCCTACATCTGACATCACATGGCTGATGTTGGATTAATGATTACATTAACATCTTCATAAGCATTTCTTAATCAGGCTGTTATAATTTTTTTCAAATATATGTAAGATATTACACTTCATAGTTTAATGAAGCGGCAACGATAAATGTAGGAAGGCACAACATGACCCTGCTAATAAGTTAATTGTGATGAAACATGGACTAGAAAGGCTTGGCAGCTGAACAACAAACTTCAGAAATTATGGAGCTTCTCTGAAAACGCTGCAGACTTTTAAACTTTGTGCAATCCAGTAATGACGTAGCAGGGTTCTAATATCATAAAATAATCCCTTTAATAAAAAAGAAAAAAAAAAAAAAACTTTTTTTTCCTCCATCTGGAGCCACATGCCTCTTGTGAAATGTTCCAAAATTCTTCCCCTCAGAAATGCAATGTACAGCTTGTATACAAGTGTCCTACTTGCACATTTTATGAGCTCTGCATCTAATGCATTTTATGATTTTTAGTATTTTTTGTTAAATAAAAGTGAAATTATGAATAGTGACTTCTGTTTAGAAATGTGTTCCTTTTTATAAGCTGACAAACTGTATTAATATCTAAGCATTAAGCAAGGTCTTTCTCGAAAATTATTTTGTATTTTATTTAATATTTGGTAATTTGGGTAGAGCATTGATCTAGGTAGACCATTTTCAGGCTTAGCCTATGAAAAAAAGAGAACAAAGTAAGTATGCAGATGAAAAGTACAAATACCAATATTAAGCATGCAAAAACATGTTAGCAAAAGAAAAAACTTGCCTCTGCTGCAATGCTGTTACACCATTCTAATGAAATTAAAATCTGTCTTCATGTACACCTGTACTAGGGGTGTGTGTATGTTTATAATATGTGTGTGTGTCTATATACACACACACACACACACACACACACACACACACACACACACACACAGGCATCCTGTTTCAAGTGTTGTCTCAAAGGCTTGCTATTTCAATAACTTCCTTCATAAATAATTCTATTACAGGTTTGCACTTTTCCTGTCCATCACAACATTCTTGCATTTAACAAATCCGAGCAGCCCTCTTCCTGTCTTTGTTCCATGAACTATTTAAACAGGTGCTCCTGCTCTCTCAATTCTCTACAAATTTGCTAAACGTCTAGGTTACCCTCTCCATTCTACGTTTTTGGAATTCTTTCAGATTCTTATTTTTAAGAAAAGAATGAAATCAGCCCTATTATCTTTGGCTCCTCTTTATTAATCTAACAGCTTCATCTTTTATTCATAGAGCAACACTTATTTTTGTCCTTAATCCGACACTAAATCAAAATTTGACACGATTAAAAGAAAAACTTCAAAAATATTTTTTTCTCAGAACATTCTGTCATATACTAAAGTGCAGAATCACCATTCGTTTCATAATACAAGTTAATTTCCTAGATCCCAAAATGGCCATCAAGGGGTTTGCCATGTCTTTTTTGTTTTGTTTCCCCACAATATAGTTTGTGACCCCTTTATATGACCTAAACATAAGGGAGTCTTCATTTAGCTTGCAACAGTTCTGCAAATCAATTGCTTCTTAGCCACTGGAAGCAGTGTCATTTTTCCTTTTAAATGAATGACTACGATCAACATGACAGCTGCTACTAAACTTTCCATGATCCATTTAAAATGGATCTGTGTCAGAAGATCACATGGCCAGATTATTAAAACCAAGAAGATTGAATCTCATAATGTTGAATGACAAACTGTCTTCTCCTCTAGAAGCAGACATAAAAATAAATAAAAAAAATAAATGTTTTTTTTGGGGGGGGGGGCAAGCCATCCCCACATGCCCCCAAATCCCCTGCCTATTATATATACTAACTCAGATCGCTCATACTGGGGAAAGGGCAAGCACCCAACCCCAAAAAATTACCAACTTCCACAGGCAAAGCCAATTTGACTTTCAAAAATTCAGTCTTCTCGGTTTCTAACAAAGACCCGTTTAAAACCGCTACAAAACAATCTAGCTTTATAGCAAAGTTTTGTTGAGTGGTTAAATCTGGAGTCCTTAAATAACTGCCAAACTGTCCACCATCCTTATCCTGACATATAAAACATATCAGTTATGTCTAGCAGTTCAGCTTATTTACGACTGACAGTTGTCACTTGAAAGAGAAAACACTATATTTTCATACATCTCTTACATTATTTGCAGCTCCATCGAAAAATCATCATTCACTATCTAAAAATGAAAGTATTTACCAGTTTATTCATGTAGTGTTACAGTACAAATGAATCAACCCATTTTTCATTTAACAGATTAAACACCTAAAACCTAACTCCCTGGAAAAGAATTCCATTTTAGCTGAAAATCTGTATACTTTATTGATCTCAGCAAATCACAATCTCAAAAATAAAACTGTAGGAGGTGATTAACACCAACAGCTTCAGAAAATAGCATGCTATGCTTAACCTACATAGCTAAAACAGGGAAAATGGAAATTAATACAATGAAATGTACTAAAATGTTTCTGTGTACTAAACTATACCTAGGTGACATTATGGGGAGAAAATTAATTTTGGGATAAGGTTAATTACAGTGGGGTGTGGAGTTTAGCTTACGCATGTTATTCTCTACCTACCCATTCAACTTTTTTTTTCTGTTTTCTGCAGCGCATCTAAAAATGGCTTTATCTTCCTACTCAACTGCAACAGCCACCACTCCCACACACTGACACAGATAATGTGGCTACCCTGATTTACTTGAGTCTGTTTCAGCTGGTATTCTGTATTACTTCTTTTGTGTTTCCTTTAAATTTTGGATGTTTTACAATTCTGGCCAATACACATCTTTGAAATGTCCAGAATTACACAGACTGTCCAGATTTTTGCCTTATATTTGTGGACTTTAATTATTACAACTTGTGGTTTTCTGGCAAAGAACGGAGGACTGAAATCACTAAATAATGGTAAACATTTTTTGCTTCAGACTTTACTTCCTTCAGAAAATTGATACTAATGCAAAACCTGTTATTTTAGCAACTTTTGAAAGTTTACAGGAGCAATATTTAAAAATTAGTCCAGGATTTGGGGCCTTTATCCTCTTCATCCATTGTTTTTGGCTTTGTCCAGAATTCATGTGCCAAAAAGATGACAGGTATGCCCTAATCTGTGAAGCTATCTCATTTGAAATTTGTGGTGTTTCTTTCACTTATACTGGATTACACATTAGTTTCAAGTGGAGTCTTTTTATTTCTACAATGGCATTTTCCTGCTATTCTCTCACATTGCCTTAATATTTTTTGCACAAAATTTATACACATTAAAATGCCAGTCCTTTCCACTGTTCTTAGACCTTTCAGACATCAGGGCACAACCAGGATTTTTGGACTGTATGCCAGTCTACAAAATATATACCCCAAACCTCAAGAACTGCAAGCTTAATACGAATTAAACATGGCTTCAAAAGTATTGTGAAAACAGAGCCATTATAAACCATTAGCCATAATACATCCCAACAAGCAAAAAAAAAAAAATAAAAATCTGACATTTTTCATTGCAAAATATTTATATTTTATATATATATATATATATATATATATATATATATATATATATATATATATATATATATACACACACATATATAATTTTTTATGAATGCTGTGGCCATAGATGGAGCACATCGAGTTACAGCCATGTCAAAGATCACACCACTCTGTCCCATGTTAACAGGTAAGCACAGCACTGTATTATATGTATCCCCAAATAATGATACCAAGAAACTAACAGAAACACACACACACACACACACACACACACACACAGACCAATTTTTGCAACTCCTGTGCCACAGGATTAAACAGATAAGCAATTCACTATATTTACAGACACAACACCAGTCACACAGCACGTCAGTTTGTGTTTCCAGGTGTGGTGTTACTGTGTAATCTCTGATGAGTGCATATGTGAGTCATGCTCTATTTACTATACTCCTCCTGCTTTATATTCAGATGTTGCTTCTTACCTTAAGGCACTGTTAAATTTCAACAGGATTACAGAGGATGTTTCGAATGCTGGTTTCTGAGGAAGTGAAAAGGCCACCAAACTCCTCATCCCAGCAATAAGATATTGGGGAAATAAAAGACAAGAACCCCACTGCATCACCTACAATGAAATTACAAACAATTCCAGGTGTCCTGTCAAAACCCTGACATACCAAACGATGCCCTATTACAGAACAGATTACGATTATTCTCAAGCAGTCTTCCACTGTCTGTAATCACAAAATAGGATTATAGTCTTTTAATTCACATGCGACCTAAGTAACATACAGGGGAAAACAAGCTGTTTTATGTTATTGTATAATTATTACCATTTACTACCACAGTCCTTGCCAGGCTTCCCATGAACCATAGTATTTCAGACTGAAGGAGTTTTCTCAGGCAGGCCTGCATCTCTGACAACAGTACACAGTAGTGTGCCATCTCATCTTTTAATAAGCAGTGTCAGTCAGGCAGGCATGCGTCTCTGACAACAGTAAACAGTAGTGTCCTCTCTCATTTTTCAATAAACAGTGTCAGTGGCTCTGTAAACTCACATTTGATGCATGGAAGATCAAAATGCTGCAGCATTTATCCCTACTTCTATTCATACACTAATATTGTTACCAGAGTCCAGCATCAGGGGTGCTATACTACAGAGATGACATCCTTCCTTAAGATGAGAACATGAACTGAAGTCCTAGCTGTCGGTAGCTATGGTGGATGTTACCGGTTCCACAGCAATTACTGACATGATGTATTGGCAGAATTTGCATTTTTGTATAAATACATCATCCTCGGTTTGCAGCTGGAGTATGATCAAACAGAACTAGACAAGGAAAACAACCACATATTTGATAATAACAATTCTCTTTCATGAAAGCCACAATATGAAAGCCACCTTATGGATACTAATGCAAAGCGGCAACAGTCAGAACTCAGTTTACAGGGAAGGTATAAGAGTCTGGAGACTTCACAACCAATTCACATCAATGTACATAAGTTAACAGTAACCTGACAAAAGAAAAGAAAATTCACAGAGACTGGAGTCTTGCTAAATGCCTAAAACTTGCTTTAAGTTAGTCAGTGATATGTAACATGAGCAGAGACTGTCCATGGATGCTAAGGTGTCAAACTAGTTACCCAGTCATGATTTTATAGCAGTATTTCTGAAATATGAAAATATGAATAACTGCTCTTTCATCACCACTTACTGTTCCATTGTACCTTACCAGGAGAGGATGTTCTCACCTCACAGATAAATGTGTGTTTCCCCCAGTTCCTCCCAAGATGGATTAATATGCAATCCCACAGCACCTTATAACATCTCAGTAGTGTGACACTCAAGTACAAGAGAGCAAGGGGTAGTGCCAGTCACCTGAAGCAGCGGCCAAACACTCTCAAACATAGCTACTAATCCAGACAGGTAGCTTGGTATTCATGAAAAATGATGTACACCCAACTCTCACCTATCCTCCCCCTTCAAATTTTAGTCATCACTCTTCTAGGTATCTCTTCTCACATAGTTAGGTCATTGTATTCTTCCCATTTCCAACATTTTCCACTCTCCACTCCTCTATGACCAGAACAACACTACTCACACTCCCTCTCTCTCCCAGCTTGCATCTATTCTGCTTGCTCTCCTTACTTACCTCAACACTCTCGCCACTTATCTTTCATCTCCTACCATCTCTCCCTCACCTACTTGCACTTCACCCTTGAACCCACTTATTTTTCATTTTTCTCTTACTCCTTTTTATACTCTCTTTTACTCAGACTCTCTCTCCTCTAATACCCATACTTAATCTATTTTTTTCTTATGTACTCATGTTTATTGTCTTATGTTAGAGCTTTTCGCATAGAGTCTTTGCTGAAAAGAGGCATCTTCTCTTTGCCAAGTCAGACTATCCCGATATAAAAATGCAAGAAAAAAAATACATACATACATACATATGCTTTTTGTAGAAAAGACAGAGACATCTAAAGCAATGTCAAACTTGACAATTAATGCTGGCTTTCAAAACACTGTTAATAGATAATATGACTTAGGAAGGAATTCAAAGCTAGTTGTACCTGAAGTGGAATGGATAGTTGCGGACAGCAGACTATATGATGTTCAAGAAGGTAACAAGAATACATACACAGAAAAATCACATTATTTAATTACCAGACTGTCAGTTACCGCATCTAGTTTTGAGTGTAGAACTACAAGAACACCAAATGGGAGACACAAGGAGTGACAAATTATAGGCATCAGTGATCAAACTACAAACTTCAATTTCACTGCAACAAGCTCAGTTTTTAAAACTTAAAAGGGAAGACATTTACTAACTATTATTCAATATCACAGATGAAAGGGGTAGGTTACTAGGAAATCTGAATTTTTTAGGCTTCTTTACAACTGATGAGGCAAAAAAAAGAAGTTATGTACTCACCATAACATTCCATCTGAATTGGTGCTCTTTATTTCTCTTCAACCTGTGGGTGAAGGCACCGACATCGGTGTGAGAAGGCCATATCCAAGCTACGGTGCAGAAACTAAACTCCTCCCCTACCCATAATGCCCCTCTCTCCCTCACTACCTCAGATAAGAGTTTGCCTGAAAGCGAAGCACCTGCTCAAGATAACACAGAAATATCACTACTGTCACACACCCCACCTCAAAGAAAAGATCAGAGAAAGGGTGGGAGGCACCCTCTGCCAGATTAATTGACTAAGGAAGGAGGGAGGGAAGGTTGAAGACAAATGAAGAGCAACAATTCAGATGGAACGTTATGGTGAGTACATAACTTCTTTATCTAAAATTGTTGTCTTCATTTGATCTTCAAACTGCAGGACAGAGTCCCCAGCTACTTATACCCTAGGAGGCCCTATGGAAGGATATTTCATAACACAGTGGAACCAAAGGAGGCTCTATTCCATGACAGAATATCCAATTAGTCCATGTAGCTGCAGCGCACATCTCATCCACTGGTACTGTGGATGAAAAAGCTGATGAAGTAGAGACCGCTCTGGTAGAATGTGCTTTTACTGAGGAAGGAAGAGAAACACCATACTTGTCATAAATAAATGTGATACATTTAGCAATCCAGTTGGCAATGGTTACTTTGGAGATAGGAGATCCCAATCTGGCTTTAGAATATGAGCCAAAAAAGTGATTGGTCTTTCTGAAAGTTTTGGTTCCATCTAGGTAGAAATGGAGCTGCCTACATACGTCAAGCATATGCAACTGATATTCTCCTCTGTTCTGGAGTTCTGGAAAGAACACAGGAAGGTGAATAACCTGATTAATGTTTGTTTCAGAAGTAACCTTGGGCATGAAGGATGGGTTTTGGTCTAAGAGAGACCTAGTCCTTATGGAATATGAGGTACGGAGGCTGAATGCAAAGGGCTTGTAACTCCAAAACTCACTCAAATGAGGTCAGGGCCACTAGTAAAGCAGTCTTCCAAGACAGACACTGTAGATCCACCTTTGCCGATGGTTCAAAGGGTGATGACACCAGCACTTGTAGCACAAACGTTAGGTCCCAAGGGGGAGAGTAGGATGCTTAACTGGTAGCCATAAGAGGAATGTACCTTTCAAAAAGGCTTTGCATAATCTATAAGCACCTAAAGATGAGTGCTTAAGTCCTACATGGTTATGGGAAATGGCAAGTTGGACTTTAACTGTAGAGGAACTGGCTCCTTGGTTGAAGATACAGGCCAAGAACGCTTAAGACTGAAAGTATCGAGGCAGAAAAAGGATTTATACAATGTTGTGACGGCCAAATGGAAAACCTCTTCCGTTTGCCAGCATAAATTTTTTTGGTAGATGACTTGTGAGCAGAAAGCAAAATGTGCTTCACTGGAGAGGAAAGCGCAGGAACTCTAGCCATCATTGGAACTGCAGAAGCCAAGCTGCGAGCTTCAGGCTTTTCAGATCTGGATGATAATCGCCCTCTGGATTGGATATCAGATCTAGACAATGATCCAGAGTCCAGGGAGGGATGACACTGTGAGACCAAAGGAGAGGAAACCAAACCTGAGGAGGCCAGAAAAGAGCAATGAGGATCACTCGGTACCGCTGCCTTTTTGCCTTCTGAAAAAATTTCAACCTAAGAGGAAGAAGAAGTTAAGCATACAACAGACTGGGGGGCCAAGCATGAACTAGAGTGTCTCTGGGAAGTCCTCCTTTGGGGGGAATCTGGGAGAAGAACTTGTTACACTTGGTGTTGGAAGGAGAGGTGAAGAGGCTGCAGAAAGGTTGACCCTATATCCAGAAGATCATGTCCGCCACTGACCATTTCAGAGACAACTTGTGAGGAGACAGTATGGTCCTGCTAAGTCTGTCCGCCAAGATGTTGGAGCTCCCCAGAATGTGCATTGCGACAAGAAAGCGATCGGAGGAAATCACCCATTGCCACACTCCCATGGCCTCTCGACATATGGGGATATGATCTGGTTCCTCCCTGCTTGAAGATATACCAGACCACTGACATGATGTCTGTATCAGAATCGTTCACTCAGAGAGAGATTAATCAAGTGCCTGCAACGCCAGATGCACGGCCCTCATTTCCAGAATGTTGATGTGTAAGCTGGTCTCTAATTTTGACCACGTCCCTTGAACAGTTCGTCCCAGCCAATGACCCCCCCACCCAAGCTGAGAGGCATCTGTTTGTCCAGAAAAGACCACTGTATGTCTAGGTTCTACTGAAGGAAATCTATAGACAAGAGAAAAACAGTACCAGTAACAAGGCTATACTGGGTTAAAAAATGCTCAAACACAAGGAGCTCAGTATAAATCTCTTCTTCATCACCAAATCTATTCTGCTCATGACTTAATGACCATACTGTGTTACCACACCTGTATTGCAGACTGTTAAAACATCCACACTTGTCAAATGCCAAGTGACAGTTCACAGAAGAGATATTAAATCACAAGTCTTATTCACTGAACTGCTTTTTTGCTATACAGTGCGATTACTATAGGTTTTCTCCCACAGAATGTGATCATAGTAAAAAAGTTCTTCAGGGTCCTTCTTCTGGGATGCTCAGCTGCAATCTTAATATCAGGATTTATCATTCTTATTTTGGTGGTAAGGGAATAAATTTCAGCAACAGTTTTATTTTTTTTAAGTTTTCCAAGAAGCTGTCACTCTATTTTCCTAATAGTCTTTTTATCTGTAAGCTTTCCTACTTAACTCAGTCTCCTTTTCTGCAGTAAAGCATGTTGTAAAATGTAATTCAGCAATTTGAATTGTAAACTTTAGGAGCAAAACCATACAGCTTAAAACGTTTAACTTGTAATGCAGCGGTCAGAAAGAAATACTGCCACTACCACAACTGCAGACAAGCTGTGAAATTCCCAGCTTTGAAATAGTACCAGTTTGTAGTGTCCTAGGCTCAAACACAAGCATCATATCAGAATGATTACATTGCCCTAGAATCTGCCAAAATCCACTTAGTAGGCTGTTTGCATTGTGACAGATGGTCCAGGTCTCAAAGAGTCTTTACATTTTGTGACCTTAACAGCATTCTGAATTTGTTCACAATCCATTCACCAGTTTTCACACACTATTCCAGATGAAGCAAAGTCTCCTTATCTGATAGCTTGCAGAGCTTCAGACTTGTTTGGAATAGTTCACCACCACACAAGGAAAGAAGCCAGTGATTACCTTTATATTTTATTAAAATTCCAGTCCAGTAGTTGATCCACAATGTAGTCCCACAATACAGGTAAAATACGTACACACTGGATCCAATAAAATCTGGTTAGCAGCAAACACAAAGAATAAAATGCAGACTCCTCTAGTTCCTCGGCTCTTAAGCCTTCACAGAGTATATCCCTACTTCACATATCCCAACTTTAAATAGTATAATCAAAAACAATTAACCAATCACAGACTTAAAATTTAAGAAAACATTTCCAATGACATTCTTGATTCATTCCATAAGGAATTAAAGTGTTAAATTTCAAAATTAAAATAGATTCTAACTTCCAAAGTTGTCTTTTAATATCAAAATCACACATTTGTTGTACTTGCCGTAAAACTGTAGCTTGTAAACCTTGTATATGTCCACTGTGACATTCTTTAAAATGTAATGCAACAGGGCTTTCTTCTTTACCCTTCTTAACATCCCTAACATGTTTGGAATAGTCTTGTTATCTGGCTTGTTAAACGGACTTGAATACAATTCTTTTGTCACATACATCTAAAAATGTCCAGGCCTTCATTTCTGTACAACTCTAAAGGTCCCATCATCCTTTCATATATCTGAATCCAGAGTCCAAATTTCAAATACACCATCCCAAAAACAATGTCCCAAGGGTCGCAGGTAGTTGTTCAGTGCAGGACTGCTCATATCAGACATCCTTGAGTAGAATTACTTGAGCGGCACAGCAGCTCCAAAGCTGCAGCTCACTATACAGAAGTGGTTGGTCAGTACTCAAAGTGTACTATATGTTTTTAACACCTCTGAGGTCACTGCCCATCAGGGAAAGAGTGATAAGTGTTTTCTGCCTCCAGTACTGTTCACATTTTCACAAAAACGCAATCATCGCAGAATGCAGAAAGACAAAAAAATTGGGGTAGGTTGGGTTGCCCTTTCAGAAAAAAATGGTTATACATTTACTTGAGAAATGTAATGCCACAAATACAATGTGTTGAAGATTTGTGCAAATTGGGCTTGTCTGTTTTAAGCACCTTTTTTGAAAGGGAATTCTACTTCAAGGCATGCAGCCTCAAGCAATCCCAGATTCAGACAGTTCTCTCAGGTGACTTGCTTTCCTCATGTCAAACAAGGATACCACCCTTTTCTAAACAACTCAGTGTCCCAACATTAGCCAGGATACCTCTTCACATTACCTGCTTCTGTAATAATCAGTAACAAATTAACCATGGACAAATACCGCACTACCTTCTGCCTCTATAACACTACATTTTTTTTCTGTATTAAGTTCTAAACTTGGGGTGCACCTTTGAAGTCTGTGAACCTGCCTTTAAAATTTCAACCCTGCCTCACTTATGGATTATATGACATTATACCATGATCCCCCCAAAACGTGCACGCTGATTGGCCAGCGTGCCCGTTGTAAATCGAGTTATACTAATGGAAAAAGGTCCGGTCGCCCGGACTTTTTTCCATTAGTATAACTCGTTTTAAACACTGTCTCGCTATGTTAAATGGGTTTAACATGAGACAGCTTTAAAATAAGCAACGGAGATCTCCGTTGCTTATTTTAAAGCTGTCTCGCCATGTTAAACCCATTTAACATAGCGAGACAGTGTTTTAAAAGCAACGGAGAAAGCAAGATCTCCGTTGCTTTTTTAGTGTTCGCTATGTTAAATGAGTTTAACATAGCGAGACAGTTTTAAAATAAGCAACGGAGATGTCCGTTGCTTATTTTAAAACTGTCTCGCTATGTTAAACTCATTTAACATAGCTTAAAAAAAAGCAATGGAGATCTTGTTTTCTCCGTTGCTTTTGCTCAACTCTGATGTACCGCAGGCGCCGCAGTACATCAGAACTGCCGCGATGCCAGACATCTGCGGAAGGGCAGTAAACAGGCATTATACTATGCCATTATTTAAGAAAAGTAATAGTTTCTTTTCTTAAATAATGTCATAGATAATAGCAATAACCATTCTGGGTGTGGGTAATGCTAAATTTACCACGGTTGGCTTTGTTTGGTCCCTCGGGCTTCTCCCTCGGGACCAAACCACGCCAACCGTGGGTAAATTTAGCATTACCCACACCCAGGCGTGGGTTATTGCTATAATAACTGGACTTCATTTTCCAACTGACAAATAAACTAAGAAATAGTCCTTGAGTGCCAATTCAAACAATGTAAATCATAGCACTTTTTCAAAGTGACAACTTTGTGAAATAAACTGTTAATATAGCAATAACCCACGCCTGGGTGTGGGTAATGCTGGATTTACCCACGGTTGGCGTGGTTTGGTCCCGAGGGCGAAGCAAAGCCAACCGTGGGTAAATACAGCATTACCCACACCCAGAAGTGGGTTATTGCTATTATACCATGACATTATTTAAGAAAAGAAACTATTACTTTTCTTAAATAATGGCATAGTATAATGCCTGTTTACTGCCCTTCCACAGATATCTGGCATCCGCGGCAGTTCTGATGTACTGCGCGCCTGCGCAGTACATCAGAGCTGTGGGCAAAAGCAACGGAGAAAGCAAGATCTCCGTTGCTTTCTTTTTTACTGTTTTCGCTATGTTAAATGGGAGATGTCCGTTGCTTATTTTAAAACTGTCTCGCTATGTTAAACCCATTTAACATAGCGAAACAGTAAAAAAAGCAACAGAGATCTTGCTTTCTCCATTGCTTTTTTTTTAAAAACCTGTCTCGCTATGTTAAATGGGTTTAGCATAGCGAGACAGCTTTAAAATAAGCAACGGAGAACTACGTTGCTTATTTTAAAGCTGTCTCGCTATGTTAAACCCATTTAACATAGCGAGACAGTGTTTTAAAAGTAGAGTTATACTAATGGAAAAAAGTCCGGGCGACCGGACTTTTTCCATTAGTATAACTCGATTTACAATGTGCACGCTGGCCAATCAGCATGCATGTTTTGGGGGGGGGGGGGTCATGGTATAATCATCAATAACGTACTCCCCATTTGAAAAGAGGATACATAAAGGTTATGTTACGATGAGGGTGCCAGACTTCCTTCATCTCCTTAGGATGCGATGAAGTTTGTTGAGCTTGTGTGTTTAAGGCTTAAGAAACTAGGGGTTGGCCTCGATATTCAATCTTCTCTCTTTTTCAAGCAGTGTTTCTAGGAGGTCTGTCACTTTCCACCTCACTCCTACTGAATGGTACCCATCATTTTATGATGTCTTAAAAGATACCATCAGAGTCATGTAGAAAAACACAAACATGGTGGTTTAATTTCCTAACATGACTAACTGGATTTTTTGGTCTCTGAAGGATTGACAGAGTGGTGTGTTTCAATGGTTGGCTTCCCATCAGTGATCCGCACTCAAGACCACAGACCAGACAGGAGGCTTGTGCTTTTAATGAGGACAACAGTTTATAGGTTATATAACCTGCACAAATGAGGTACATTTCGGCACTGCATTCATTGCAATCTCCTCCCTTGATCATACTAAGGGCACGCACAGGGGGAAATTAGCTAGGGTTCAAGGAATAAATGTACTTGATGTTCAGAGGAACACTTCGCCAATCCTCAGTTAATCTAACCTAATCTACCAAAACTGCAGGTAAAAGAAATGACAAGAAAGCACTGTGCCACTAAGTATTAAGTGCTCGATTTATCCAAGACTTCTAACTTCTTTTTTTTTTTTATAAAAATGGCTGCCCCTAGCCCAAAGATGCAAAGAAATAAAGCCTTGACAAATGTATGCCAGAAGAACTGGACAGGGGAAGATGGATGTGCGGAGCAGACACCAGTCTACCCATCCTGGAGGGTACTCTCTGCACTGGCAACACCTGCAGAAGTGCAAGTGTATCATCTGCAGCAAGGAGCTTAATGTGCCCACAATGCATAGTTGTGAGCTGTTTAGCCAGGAGATTGTACATGCACCTTCTGAGAAGCATCAAGTTTAGAGCACAAACACTTCTGAAGGGGTGGAGCTAGGACAGTCCTCAGTCTAGGTAGAATGGCCAGCTTCCCAACACCAAACTATCATCTCCATTAGGGAAGAAAAGGGAAAATTAAGGCTCTCACCCCAATGGAAGAACAAGTGAGCAACTGGGTGCAGGAAGGGGAGCCACTGGGCAGAAAGTACAGTTGTGTACACTTACCATAAATGCAGATGTTCGAGTGTATTCACTGTTGCAATCATTACATTTGGGTAATCTGCTTGCAGGTTGCCCTCAGTCAGCCTGATTAACAAAGTCTTGGGTCCTGCGTTGGTTACTGTCCCTTCTTCCATGAAGTCAGGTCATCAGGGATATAAAACATGCAGCCGACATCATTACATCAGTTTTTCTTGCCCCAGATGTCAGGTGCTCCCCAATGGGGAGCAAATAAACATAAAAACACAAAGGTATACCTCCAACAAAAAGCAAATACACCAAAAAAGCTTTTAAGCATAGTAAAGGAAAGTAGAGGTACAGCCAGAAGAAGATAGGGGGCCGGAAGGAGGGTAACCAGGACTGCAACAGTGAATACACTCGAACATCTACATTTATGGTAAGTGTACACAACTGTATTATGTTCTTCGTGTTTCACTGTTGCAGTCATTACATTTGGGTAGACTCCCAAAACTATGGTTGGGAGGAGGAATTCATATAGCATTAGGGCCAGCAATAAGGCCCTGCAAGACAGCAGTGGCAAAACCAGCTCTGGATTTAGAGATAATTGGTAAATGATAATGCTTGGTGAAAGTATGTACAGAACTCCAAGTAGCAGCTTCCAGGATGTCCCTGGGAGGAACACCTCTGAGAAAGGCTGCAGAAGTAGATGCAGCCCTGGTGGAGTGAGATCTGATCCCCTGGGGGATAGGTATTCCATGGTGCTTACAGCAGAAATGAATGCAATGGCTTATCCATTTAGAAATGGTTTGTTTTGAAATAGCCTTCCCCTCTGCCCCTGCAGCAAATGCTACCAGCAATTGTTACGATTTTCTTCGAGGTTTAGTCCTGTCCAAATAGAATCTAAGTTGTCTGTGCACATCCAAGGAATGCAGAATCCGTTCCCCTTCGTTCTGTGGATTGGGAAAGAAGGTTGGCAAATGGATGATTAAGAGACACATTGGACACCACCTTGGGCATGAAAGATGGATTTGGTCCTGAGTGACACCGTGTCCGCATGAAAGATGATGAAAGGCTCCACTGCCATAAGAGCCTGTAATTCAGATATCCTTCTAGCTGAAGTGATTGCTAAACGGAAAGCCGTTTTCCAAGAAAGAAATTTTAAGTCTGCAGTAGCAGCTGGCTCAAAAGGAGGTAGAGTGAGTTTCTCCAATACAAAGTTAAGGTCCCAGGCAGGGGTTGGAGCTCTCCTGGGTCATCTCAAGTTTTTGGCCCCTCTGAGGTACTGCTTGAGCAGAGAACGAGAGAAGAGGGGAGGCTCTGTATAACAATGAGCTGAAATGGCTGAAGCGTGGATTTTAATGAAAGAAAAGGACAGGCCCTTGTGAAGCATCTCAGTTAAGTACTGCAAAATCTGAGGTAAATTGGGCGCAGTTGTGCTCATCCCTTTAGATTGGTTCCAGGCACAGAATTTTTTCCATTCTTCAGCATAAGATTTTCTAGTACTAGGTGTCCTTGCCTCTAAGATGACATCCATCACAGGTTTGCTGAGGATTACAGGGGTGAACTTAAGTGATTAGCCAGGCTGCAAGGTTCAATGTTAGAAGCTGAGGGTGCAGAATTTAGTTATCCTGCAGAGAAGTCTGTGGCAGGTGCCATGGAGATAACTGCGACACAATGCACAGGAGGGAGTACCAGTGTTGGCGCGGCCAGTCTGGAGCAATCAAGATCATCGTTGGTTTGTCCTGTTTGACTATTAGTAGAACTCTGGAGAGCAGAGGCAGTGGGGGGAAGGCGTAGATTGATAGGTTTTTCCAGTTGAAGGACAGAGCATCCACTTTCCAGGCTTGTTTGTGGGGAATCCTTGTGCAAAACTTATCCAACTGGTTGTTCTGGGGGGAGGCAAATAGATCTATGTCTGGGCTCCCCCATTCACTTGTCAAAATGTTGAAAATCCTTGGTTCCAGTTTCCACTCGTGTGGGTCCATGAGGTTTCTGCTTAGTCCGTCTGCCAGTGTATTCAATTTTCCTGGCAGGAATTGAGCTTGTAGGTGCACTTGGTAGCTCAAGGCTCTGTTCCATGCCATGGCTAGTCTGCAGAAAGGGTTGAAATGTGTACCCCCCTGCTTGTTTATGTACCACATAATCGTGGTGTTGTCCATTTTTACCATTAGTTGTCCTGGAAGAATGCAGTCCTTGAAGGCTGTCAGAGCATTCTGTACAGCCGATATTTCTTTTTGATTGATATGTAGGTGCATTTGACTTGGGTTCCATTTGCCCTGAATGCACTTCCCTGCCAAGTGAGCCTCCCCCCCCCCCATGCATAGTCCGATGCACCTGTAGTTAGGGTTTGGGTGGTACGGGGTAGTGTGAATGTAGTCCCTTGTTTTTGGTGGCAGCCCTCTGCCCACCAGAGGAACTCCAGGCGTAGGCAAGGTATGATAGGAATTACTGTTTCCAGGCTGTGAGAATGTTGACTCCATAAACTTTTTAGATACCACTGTAGTTTCCTCATATGCAGTCTTGCATATGGAATTAGAAGAATGCAGAAGGCCATGAACCCCAAGGCTTGCAGTACTTGTCTTGCAGATAAGCAGGGTTTGTGTGGCCACTTGTTTGAATTAGGTTACCAATTGAATTTGCTTTTCTGGTGTGAGGTAAGCCATCTGGTCAGTTGTATTCAAGTTTGCACCCAGGAATGTAATTTTTTGGCAGGGTACCAGTAGTGATTTCTTTTCGTTTATGGTGTACCCCAGACAAGTTAGAACCCTTTTTACAAATGCCAGATTTAAAAGTATGTCCTGGTTTTCTGCCTGAATTAGACAATCGTCCAGGTATGGGTACATATGAATACTTCTTTGCCTGCAAAATGCAATAACTGGAGTTAGGCACTTTGCAAATACCCTGGGCGCAGTTGACAAGCCAAAGGGCAGTGCAGAGAACTGATAATGGGTGTAGCCTGCTTTGAAGTGTAGGTATCTTCTGCAAGATTCTCTGATTGGGATGTACAGATATGCTTCTTTTAAATCTAGTGTTGCCAACCAGGCATCTTTTTCTAGCATAGGAAGTAATTGGTGAAGAGTCAGCATCTTGAATTTTGGAATCACCAGAAAGGTGTTTAGAGTAGACAGGTCCACTATTGGACGCCATGATTTGTCTTTTCTGGGTACCAGGAAAAGTCTGGAGTAGAAACCTTGTCCTTTTCCTCTTCTGGCACCAGCTGAATAGCCCCCATGCGTAAGAGGGACAGTACTTGTTTTTGAGCCTCTGCCCACCGATATGGGGGCAGGTCTGGCCACCCATTTGGTGTTGGCAATGTGTGGAAATGAAATCTGTATCCCTGAGGCACTATATTTAAAACCCATTTGTCCTGGGTTATGAGTTCCCAGTTCTTTGCATGAAGAGCCATCTTTCCCCCCAAAGGGGTGGTCAAAGGATAAGTGCTTGGGAATTTTAAAAGGAAGTCACTGTTTACCAAAGGGGGGTGTCTTTTCAGATTTGGAAGTAGAGGCCCCCCACTGCTTAGTTCTGAGAGTCCCCTGGGACTGAAACCTGGGGTTTTTGCTGTGTCTGGGGTTGGCTCGAGAGGACCTGGATGGGACTGGAAAGGACCAATTCTTAGCAGGCCAGAGGTTGCACTTGTAAAAAATATTTAACAGTTTGCATAGATTTAGCTTTATCTTCCATCTTTTTAAGAACTTCTTCAGCCCTGCTGCCAAACAGGCGGTCCTGATTTAAAGGAGCATCCAACAATTTCGCTTTAACATAATCAGGCAAAGATTGTTCCTTAAGCCAAACATGCCTTTTAAGCACAGACCCAGTTACAGCAGCCCTGCAAAAGGCCTCTAAAGAATCAAAACCACATTGGAAAGTATGTTTTCCAACTTGTTCAGAAGAATGAATTAAGTACTGTAAATCTTTATTTTCCACACAGTCAGGAATCAACATCATTTTCTGTTTAAGCAGTCCAATAACATGTTGCTGATATTTTAACATAGGAAAGTGGCAGTTTAAAGCTCTGATTTCCAAGGTTGCAGAAGTATAAACCATTTTACCCCATCTATCCAGCACCCTGGAGACTCTATCAGAAGAGGTAGGATTTTTAGCAGTAGAAGCCTTAATGCCCTTGGGCCCCTGAGAAATAGTCGCTGGATCTGCAACAGGATTTTTAAAAAGGAACGTGTGTGATTCAGGAACCCTGTAGTATCTGTCAGGTTTACTAGGAGCAGGGGGCAGGGAATCAGGGGCCAAAATGGATTCAGAGAACACATCACCAATGTCTAGTACAGGAGGTATAGCCAAAGACCTATGCGGAGGTAGAAGGAGGAAATCCCTAAGCCTCTTTTTTGAATCAGAAAATTCCTAGTGGAAATGCTCCCTTAAAGTATGTAAAGTTTCCCCAAAAGAAAAGTCCTCAGGAGGGGAAGCAGAGGGAATAAAATCCTCTGCATTACAATCCTCATAAGTAAGTGTGGACAAATCCAGGTCATCAGAAGAGTCAGAAGAAACTGTATCCTGATCAGAAGATTCATACTCAAGCTCAGCCCTAGGCATCGAGGGGGGGGGGTGACTACACCTGATTAGAGTTATTAGATCTTCAGCCATTTTAATCATTTGTTTTTTAGGCACAAGGGCCTGAGCATGTGGCCTGGGCATCAGTTTTTTAGACATAGCTTGAGATTTAGGCCTTAGTAATGAAGGAGGTGTCGATTTAATATGCAAGTCTGTAGGCTTGAATACACCCTCAGATGCCGGTGCCTGCACAGCGGCTCCGGACCCATCCAAGGTAGAGACATCTGCAGGTTCCATAGTTGAAGTATCTTGCGGCATACCAGACTCCGAGTGGGTCTCAGTAGAGGTCTGCTTATCAGAAGTAGCGGGTATCAGGGGCTGCGAAAGCGCCTCACTGAGTACCGGCGAACTGGCGACTGGCTTAGGAGAAGCGTCGTCAGCAGTTTTGGACCTCGGCAGCATGTCTCTGTCTTTATCTTTGCGTTTTTTTTCGGAATCCCGGTAGTCGAATGGCTAACCGACATTTCTGGATAATTAAACCGAGAAAGTACAGTTTTGTACCTACCATAAATGTAGATGTTCAAGTGCGAATACAGCTGCAGTCATAACAGATGGGTTTTCCTGCCGTCAGGCGGGTCCTCGGTCGGCTGTATTCCAATGTCTAGGTCCGGCGTCGGATGTCGTCGCTTCTTCCCTGGCGTCAATGCAACAGGGGTATAAAAGAACCAGCCGACGCCATTTTCTACAGTTTTTCTTGCCCCAGATGTCAGGTGCCCCCCGAAGGAAGGCAATACATAAATTTATGTAATAATGCAATGCAATATAATCAAAAAACAGTAGTTGCAAGCAAATACATCATAAAAGAATACCCCAATCAGGTTGTATGAGGAGGTGTTAGCCATTAGGCCTGTCCCAAGAGGGGAAGGAGGGAGGGAAACCTGGACTGCAGCTGTATTAGCACTCGAACATCTACATTTATGGTAGGTACAAAACTGTACTATGTTCATCATGCATACAGCTGCAGTCATAGCAGATGGGTAGAATCCCAAAGCTAAAAAAGGGGTGGTAGGCACTAAGTGGAACTAGGAGGAGCCAGGATGCCCTGCAAGACTGCAGTGGCAAAGCCCGCTCTAGATTTGGAGTACAATGGTAGGTGATCGTGCTTGGAGAAAGTATGTACAGAACTCCAAGTGGCTGCTTCCAAAATATCTTTGGTAGGAACCCCCCTGAGGAAAGCTGCAGAGGTAGCTGTGGCCCTTGTGGAGTGAGATCTGATGCCTGCAAGTACAGTTTTACCATGAAAAGAGTAACAAAAGCGCATGCAGTGGGATATCCATTTTGAGATTGTCTATTTGGAAATAGGCTTCCCTTGAACTCCTGTAGCATAGGACACAAAGAGTTGCTCTGATTTTCTGAAAGGCTTTGTTCTGTCCAAATAATAACGTAGCTGTCTGTGAATGTCCAAGGAATGTAGTAGTCTCTCCCCTTTGTTTTGAGGATTAGGGTAAAAGGTAGGTAAGTGGCTACCCTGGATACTACCTTTGGCATAAAGGAAGGATTGGTTCATAAGGAAACTCTGTCCTGATGGAAAATGATGAAAGGCTGCACAGCCATGAGGGCTTGTAGTTCCGAAACCCTGCGAGCTGAGGTGATAGCCAGAAGAAAGGCTGTTTTCCAGGACAAATATTGCAGTTCTGTTGAAGCAGGTGGCTCAAAAGGAGGCAAGGTCAGTTTTTCTAGAATGAAATTGAGGTCCCAAGCAGGTACTGGTTGCTTCCTTGAGGGTTTCATATTCTTAGACCCTCTGAGGAACTGTCTTAAGAGGGGGTGAGAGAATAAAGGAGGATCAATGTTGTATTCTGCAGAAATGGCTGAGGCTGGATTTTGATGGAGGAGAATGAAAGTCCACTGCTTAGCATCTCAGCTAAGTACTGTAATATCTGAGGTAAATTCAGTATTCCAGGATTCTGACCCTTTTTCTGATTCCAGGCACAAAACCGTTTCCATTTGGCGGAGTAGGCTTTTCTAGTAGAAGGCCTTCTGGCCTCCAAAATGACATCCTGCACCTCCTTGGAGAGTAGGGTCTGTTGTGAATTTAAGGAATCTTCCATGCGGCTAGATTGAGTGCTTTCAGCTGACTGCGAAGAGTTTTGAAGTTGTGCCGAGTCAGTAGTAGAGGCATTAGAGGCAGGATCCATGGTGGGGAATGCGTCAGGCTTCTCAGGAGTGGGTACCAGTGTTGTCTTGGCCAGTCTGGAGCAATGAGAATCATCTTTGGTCTGTCTGCTCTGGTTTTTAATAGGACTTTGGGCAGCAGAGGAAGAGGTGGAAAGGCATAAACTGTCATTGTTGTCCAACTGAAAGAGAGTGCGTCCACTTTCCAGGCTTGTGGATGAAAGGTCCTTGAGCAGAATTTTGTCAATTGGTGATTTCTGTGGGTGGCAAAGAGATCTATGTCTGGCCCTCCCCATGCTTGGATTATCTGTGTAAAAACTTGAGGATGCAACTTCCATTCGTGTGGATCTGTCATATTTCTGCTTAGGTTGTCTGCCAGCGTGTTTTCCTTGCCTGGCAGGTACTGTGCTTGAAGTTCGATTTATAATTCCAGGGCCATGTTCCAAAGTGACATGGCTAGCCTGCATAGGGGATATGAATGGGTTCCTCCCTGTTTGTTTATGTACCACATTACTGTGGTGTTGTCTGTCCTTATCAATAGCTGGCCTGGATGCAGTAGGTCTTTGAAAGCCATAATAGCATTTATTACTGTTAGCATTTCCTTTTGATTGATGTGTAGGCGCTTTTCTTTTTGGGACCATTTGCCCTGAATGCACCGATCTATCATGTGCGCCCCCCAGGTGTAGTCCGAGGCGTCTGTTGTGATGACTTGATTTGCTTGAGGCTTGCAGAATGGGAGACCTGTGTTTCTTTGGCATGCTTGAGCCCACCACAGAAATTCCTTTTGAAGACATGGAATCAGTGGTATAATAGTTTGCAAACTGTGGCTGTGTTGAGACCATAAGTTTTTTAGGTACCATTGAAGTTTCCTCATATGCAGCTTTGCACATGGGATTAGCAGGATGCAAGATGCCATGAATCCCAGAGCCTGCAGGATTTTCCTTGCAGTCAGCCTGGTGAAGGTTGCCAGTTTTCTGAAGTATTGAGTTAGTTGCCCTTGTTTCTCTGGCGTGAGGTAGGCCATCTGGGCATTTGTATTCAAGCTGGCAACCAGGAAAATTATTGTTCGAGAGGGTATTAGCCTTGATTTCTTTTTGTTGACTGTGTATCCCAGAGAATTCAACAACATTATTACAAACGCCAGATGTTTCAGGAGTATGTGCTTGCTGTCCGCTTGGATCAGGCAGTCATCCAAATATGGGTATATTTGTATCCCTTGAAGTCTACAGAAGGCAATTACTGATGCCAGGCATTTCATGAACACTCTGGGCGCAGTAGATAAGCCAAAGGGCAATGCAGAGAATTGATAATAGGTTGAACCTGCAAGAAATTTGAGGTATCTTCTGCAATCTTGTCTGAATGGGACATGCGGGTATGCCTCCTTGAGGTACAATGTTACCAGCCAAGACTCCTTGCCCAGCATGGGAAGAAGCTGCTGTAATGTGAGCATCTTGAATTTTGGTAGGAGTAAAAATGTGTTTAGGATGGATAGGTCCAAAATAGGTCTCCAATCTTTGCCATTCCTTGGTACCAGGAATAGTCTGGAATAAAAACCTTGACCCTGTTCTTGCGCAGGTACCTCTTGAATAGCTTTCATGTCCATGAGATCTGAAATTTGTTTTTGTGCCTCTGCCCTTTGATTGTGTGGCAGGTTTGGCATGCCTCTCATTTTTGGAAAGGTGTGAAAGTGGAATCTGTAGCCTCTGTCTATAATGTCCAGGATCCATTTGTCTTTTGTGACAATATGCCAATTTGTCGAAAGTAATGCCAGTTTTCCGCCTAAAGGTGCTGCCATTTGAGCCTTGCTTGGCATACAAAGGGGAAAGTCATTGGTTCTGCTTTCTGAAAGGCTGTGAACTATCCTCACCACCTCTTTGTGTAGGTGCTTGCCATTGTCTGCCTCTAAATGATCCTTGAGATTGCCCTCTACCCCTCAGGCGCCTGTATCTGCCTCTTTGGGGTCTGTCCGTGGCTGGAAAGGACCAATTTTTTGAAGGCCAATTTCTACTGAAACGTGGAGGTTGTACCTGTAGGAAATCTTTCACTGTTTGCATTGATTTTGCCTTTTCCTCCATTTTAATACCTCCACATTCCCTGCCAAGAGTGGCTTCAGTATCTGTAGTCGGGGTGTGGGCCGAAGAGCCTGCGACCTCTGGCACAGAAGACACCGCCAATGAAGTGTCATCGGTAGTCAGGGGCTGCATAGGCGCCTCGCTGAGAACCGAAGCATCTGTAGTCGGCTTTAGCGTGGTGTCGGTAAAAGTCGCGGACCTCGTATGTCGGTCCTTATCTTTGCGTCTTTTACCCAAAACTGGAGTTGGAGTATCCGACGACATAATGTAATTAAACTTTTTGCCAAAATAGTGTTGGGTGAACTCCGCCCGACGCTTAATAGTGCGTCTGTTGAATGTAGCACAAAAACGACAGGCCGAGACGTCGTGGTCTGGGCCTAAGCAAGGAATGCAGAGGGAATGAAAATCCTTATGCGGTATTTGCTTCCCACATGAAATGCAATTATTAACTTTGTCTGACATCGGTCTGAGGCAAGAAAAGTTTCCCCAACGGGGTACTTGGCTTTCAAGAAGACTTCGGTTGAAAAATATTCGTAATCTCAGGAGCTGGCCGACCGGCACTTGCTAACTGCTTCTGCTTCGGGCACCGCGCAGCAAGAAAGACTTTAGAAAATGGCGTCAGCTGGTTCTTTTATACCCCTGTCGCACTGACGTCAGGGAAGAAGCGACGACATCCGACGCCGGACCTAGAATTTGGAATTCGGCCGACCGAGGACCCGCCTGACGGCAGGAAAACCCATCTGTTATGACTGCAGCTGTATGCACGATGAACATCCAAAATATTTAAACGCAAAAATATATCGACGATGTATAGTTCGATGATTAAATAAAGCACAAAACCGACAGCAAGGTACGTCTTGGTCAGGGCCTAGGCAAGGAATACAGTACGAATGAAAATCTTTATGAGGTATTTGCTTTCCACAAGTAATGCAATTATTAACTTTTACTGACATCGGGAAGGAGCAAGAAAAAGTTTCCCCAATGGGGTACTTAGCTTTAAGTTGAAGAATTTGGTTCTGAAACTCGAAAACAAAAATTTCAGGAGGCGGCCGACCACCACTTGCGAACTGCTTCTGCTTTGGGCACCGCACGGCAAGAAAGACTGATGTAATGACATTGGCTGCATGTTTTATACCCCTGATGACCTGACGTCATGGAAGAAGGGGCAGCAACAAACGCAGGACCCAAGACTTTGTTAATCAGGCCGACTGAGGGCAACCTGCAAGCAGATTACCTAAATGTAATGACTGCAACAGTGAAACATTAAGAACATCCTGTGAACCCCCCCCCCCCCAAAAATGCTTACCTCTACTTCCCAGAAATCAACAGCCTAGGTCCTGCTTGAAAGACAGAAATAGGCACATCATATTTAATCAAAAGTGACATGTTGTCATGCACAGGCACACAGTGTAAATCAAAGTTCGGTCCATCAGCAGCAAAGAAGTGGCTCATAACTCAAAGAAAATACCGAGACCTCAGGACCAGTAGCAAGAGTAGTACTAGTATCCTACTTTGTTGCAGTGAGACTTAACAGATAAAAATGCCCTGTGTAATATATGCATGTACTGTGAAGAGTGTTATCTTACATTATGACTTGAGAAGAATAATTTATTTATTTGCCTTTGTTTACTGGGAAAGTCCGACTGGGTAATACCAATTTTCAGCAGAGGCCCAGGGAGAAAAGCTCCATTTGTTTACATTGCATTATACCAAGTTCCAGTTAAACACATAGTAGTTGCATCTCTATTTACATTTATACACAAACAGTTGTTACATTTATACATTCTAATATTTTACAGAGGTGGAATCTACTAAAGAGAAGGACCACATGCAACGTAGAGGATTGTACAGGCAGCAGTTATATATAAAAATGAGAGAATAGTGAAGAAAGTGCCAGTCCAACCAAAACCAATAATCTCAAAAAACAAGGTACATGAAGGGGAAAAAATGTCACTCTACTTAATAACGTACACTCAGCTTTATTCCACACCAAAAGAAAGATACACATGAACGCTCAGCAGAATTAGACAGTCTGACATTAAGAGATGAAAACGCAGAGATTCTGTTGAGCGTTCATGTGCATTTTTCTTTTGGTGTGGAATAAAGCTGAGTGTACGTTCTTAAAATGAGCAGAGTTGTTTTCCCCTTCATGTGCCTTGTTTTTTGAGAATATGTATAAAAACTGTTTTGTCATTTCACTGAGAGGTTGAGTGCATTCTGTTTAAGGAGAGTACTTGGAGAGTCTCATATGATAAATACAAAGTCTCAACCTTGAGATGAGCATGTGCAGGACCAGGAATGGTCAAGATGTTTAAGCAGTGATTTAAAACTATTGAGTTTGTTGGAGAGTTTTACTTGTGTGGGGATACTATTCCAGAGTTTAGCAACATACTGGGAGAAGAGCGAGTCTCCTCCAACACTATTGGACTTAGTTGAAAGTAACAAGAATTTGGTATTAGAGCAGAGGTCCCTTGCTGGACAGTGGGGGAGTGATAAGTTAAATAGTGCAGGGCACTTTTCTGGATGATGAATGAGTCTGTGTGCTTTAGTGAGTTGTGACTATGTTGGGTAGTTGTGTAGTTTAAGCCAGTTTAATTGTTTTAAGCTATGACAATGGTGGGTCCTAGGAAGGAGACTGGTGGCAAATTTAGCTATTCTATTGTACATATATTATCATATGGGCATTTCTTATTACATTTTATACATAATTTATATATTTTATATATTATATTGTATATGTTAATATTTATACTGCAGCTGTTTACTTTAGGACACACCATCATACTCCACACAGGCATGGACAATGCTGACTTGACTGACATCCCGATGGGGCTGTCAGTTAAGTGTTTTGCATATGTTTGTTATTCAAATTCTGCACTTTTCTGAACATAAAAAAGGTTAAGAAACTCTCCTGTTGAGCATTACTGACTTAATGGCAGCGAAAGATGACCACACACACAAACATATCCAGTAAGGGGGCTGCCACTCCCCTGCACCCCCTCCTATACAAAGTTTTAAGTGGCTTGCAGTCCTTGGGGTAGGATGGTTAAGCTCCTGATGGACATTATGCTATTTTTTTTTTTATTTTTTTTTTTAATAATCTCATTTTCTTAAAAACAACTTGTTCATACTGGGGATGGAGTTTCCTACTGTGCATCCTGATGTGTCCTAGTATAAACAAATTCCATTTATACTAGTACCCCAAGTGATGGCAACCATGCACTCACATATACTATAAGAGTGGCGAAGTGCTATGGCAACATTTTGCAAGCATAAGTAAAGGTAATCCTATTGCTCTTTACAGTATAGGCATTTCTCCTTTGATAAGAACAGAGTAAAATTACCTGGGAATAACTGGCAGGTTAGGAAAAAGTATTCTTTAAAACCATTTTGAAAGTCTGTAAAGCATGAAGTAAATATTTTAGTAGTTCTTTGTATGATGTATTCTTTTAGAAGTCAAAATATTAGATTAACTGAGAACTGGTACAGTGTTCCTCTGAACATATCAAGTACATTTATTCCTTGAAACCTAGTTAATTTCCGCCTGTGAGTACCCTAAATATGACCGGGGGAGGGGGGAGCATGCAATGTAGAAATGTACCTCAATTCAGCAGGTGACATAACCTATAAACTGCTGTCCTCCTCGTTAAAGGCACATGCCTCCTGTCTAGTCTGTGGTCTTCACTTGGGATCTCTGATGGGAAGCAAGCCACTGAAACACACCACTCTTATAATCCTTCAAAGGCCAAAAAATTAATTTAGTCATCTTAGGAAATTAAACCACCATGTCTGTGTTTCTCCAAGCGACTCTGATGGCATCGTTTAAGACATCATAAAGTGATGGTACCACTCAGTAGGACTAAACTGGAAAGTGACAGGCCTCCTATAAACACTGCTTGAGAAAGAGAGAAGATGGGATATTGAGGCCAATCCCCACTTTCTTCAGCCTTAAGCCCACAATCCCCACTTTCTTCAGCCTTAATCCCACAAGCTCAACAAACTTCATAGCATCCTGAGTAGATGAAGAAAAGCTGCCACCCTCTTCATCGTAACTCAACCTATATGAAGGCGTGATGCATATACACTTTCTAGGTTTCTTTAAAAGGGGTTCTGAAGCAGAATATTCTTAGTTTCTTTTAGCACTCCAAGCTGGTAATCAGTGCAGATAGCGAAGCAGGAGGCTCTGTGTCAGAGAAAGGGGAGAAGCACCCTGGCAAGGAAGCTGGCAAAAGTACTACAGTGGGAATGCATCTATTAAGTACAGGAACAACTCTGTGGCTTCTAAGGATATTACTTTTTACTCATTGAAGGCTGTGCGTCAGGGCTGGTAACTCGGCACTTAAAAATCCACTACCAACATTAGCGGACCGGAGTTCAGCTGTGGCGACCCCTAACCGGGATAAGCCAAAAGACACAACAACTGACTTTGAGATCATGGCATCTCAGAAAGGCAGACTTGCCCTATACAAGCACAAGTAACAGTAATCTCTGGCAGTTGCAACTGTATTGTTACTGTAAAAAAATAATAACGGAAAGAACCGCCAAGAAATTGATGCTCCTAGGCCAGTTACAAATAGATAAGTAAGTAGAATAAACAATGTAGCCTAGGAACAACCCTGTGCAGAGCAAAATCTTCAGCATCAAAAAGTCAAGCAGACCAAACACGATAGTTGTATTGAGTTCACAAATCACAAGTCCTTAGAAAAATCCAAGCATTTTATTAGACACAGGAAATAGGTAAGCGCTTTCGCCAAAAGGCTTCCTCAGACCATATACACACCATGAATCACTGCTCACCTTATATATATGTGATAATTAGTTAATTGATCAAATTAAGATAAATGACATCATATTAAGTTTTTTAAAGTCACAGCCTAACTTAGTAAAGAACATATTAATACACATGTATGTGACATTATTAAAACTTTTGTTATAACTATATCAAAAGACAAATACACAAACAATTATAAAACAAAAACATAAATAAGCTTATATGTAAAAAGTTTTTAAAATTCAACCAACAATCAATCTCCTATTCTTAAGAACAGGTTTTAAGGGAATTTTATTATTCAAACTTGGACTAACATGTGCCTGGAGTTTAATAATCCATTTAATCTCATTTCTCTCAGTAAAATTTCTGACATCTCCCCCCCTCAAACTGGGGATATTTACATGAAGAAACATGAATTTAAAGGTATAAATATCCCCATAGATTGATTGTTGGTTGAATTTTAAAAACATTTTACATATGAACTTATTTATGTTTTTGTTTTAGAATTGTTTGTGTATTTGTCTTTTGATATAGTTATAACAAAAGTTTTAATAATGTCACATACATGTGTATTAATATGTTCTTTACTAAGTTAGGCTGTGACTTTAAAATCTTACTATGATGTCATTTATCTTAATTTGATCAATTAACTAATTATCACATATATATAAGGTGAGCAGTGATTCATGGTGTGTATATGGTCTGAGGTAGTCTTTTGGCGAAAGCACTTGCCTATTTCCGGTGTCTAATAAAATGCTTGGATTTTACTAAGGACTTGTGATTTGTGAACTCAATACAACTATCGTGTTTGGTCTGTTTGACTTTTTGATGCTGAAGATTTTGCTCTGCACAGAGTTGTTCCTAGGCTACATTGTTTATTCTACTTACTTATGTATTGTTACTGTGTTTATACAGTTTAGATAATCAAGGTGGTACTTTTTTGTACAAATGTGAAAGAAATTGTGTTTACAGCACTTGGGTTTCAATCAGACATAGTACAACCAAGGGGTACTGGTTGACCCAAGACATAACCCATCCCCAAGTGTGAAGAAGGTACCTGAAGGTTGCAGTGAAAAGTCAGAGCAGAAAAGATAACTACAAAAATGTCAAGAAGACAGGCACTGTGGTTTTAGAAAATGAAAAGTAGACTGCCTTGGTGCCTGATAGGCTGACACTGGTAAGGCAGGTGGAGCCAATAACGGACAATGGAAGGAAATCTCCGAGAATGCCCAAAGAGAAAATAACTGGTCGTGTTGGTGAAGGGTTAAGATTCCAAGGGAACTTTAAACTGAAGACTGCACCACTATAATGCATGAGAGTTTAACAGGTAATGATCCTTAACTAGCAGAGATTACAGTAAAAAAGTGCTTCAGGGTAATTTCTTCTGGGATGCTAAGCTGCAGTGATACACCAGATGTAGACTTAACACAAGGATGCATCATTCTGAGGTCCTAAACTTGCAGTGCTTATCAATCGGTAGAATTTACCTGACAGAGACGCAGTTAAAAAAGGCTGAGGTTATCAAGAGTAACAAAATGGTGGCTCACAGACCAGCAAATACAAAATGCAGTAGGAAAAAAGAAAGCATTCACTCAGAAGGAAAAGTTAACCATTTGTAACACAATAAAATTACTATACGAGAAAAGAGATCCACACAGGTGCTCCAAAAAAAGTTCTCAGAGACATTTTGATAAGCCAAGGATTTGGAGTTTTTGACCACAAGAAAACTGTAAAACAGTTAAGGGATGAATGGCTAGGACCTCCAACAACAGTCTGCAAGATTATGACAACAGAAAACCCACACAGGAATTTTTTTGTACTTTTTCTGCAAGACTTTCGCATGGGAGAACAATTCAGCAGGAGATAATGACCATAGCTTTCTCCAAAAAGAATAATAACCCAGCTACACATGGAATGCAAAAACTACTCTGTCAGTATGACAGCATGGAGATATGAGTGGACTCTCCCACAAGGACTGCAATACATCTTGTCAATTCATGCAAAGCTCATTTCACTGAAGCTTGGTTACAAAACCTCATACCATGAGGTCATGTACATAGACTTGCTCAGGTTTGTCACAAAACTATTAAAATGGCACATTTATTTTTATTTTATTTTTTTTTTTTTTTGCAGATGGGTAAGCTTCCAGTGTAACCTCATCCACTAAGGGGGCTTTATCCTTACATATTTTACCATACTTACTCCAAGATCACTGCACTCAGAGAAAGAATGATCACTTACAAGCAGTGTTAAACCCATCTCATTCTTTCTCCAGGAGGCTGCTGGACGGGACCACCCAATAAGCACTCACATGTCAACATCTGGATCTTGGATACAAGTAATACAAGCACTTGCCAGCTCAAGTGACTATACATGAAAAACTGTCAAACTTAAATGATGCAAGCCTCCTAGAAGGATGAGTCAAAGTGGTGCTTGTGAAAGGGAAGTCTAGAAAAGAATGGTCAGATCTAACTTCCCAAGTATTGGAAACCAGACATGGATGGAACTGGCCATAAAAGAAAAAAATCTGGATGTCTTTTGCCTTTGACTACCTGCCTTTGAGAATGAACATTGCTATCAGGAAAATGGGAGAAGATATACAAGGAAAACACTTGCAGAAAGAGTCTACAAAGGGAGCTAGACTTTTGCTGTAGAAAGCAGAATGAGGAAAATTACTGGCAAAACTTGGCACTGCTGTTGAAGCAAAGAGGTCACAGACTGGATAATTCCACTTTCTGGAAAACTTTTTGGTCACTGAAAAAACGTTGATCTTTCAAGAGCACCAAAATGTACCCAATGAACAACGTGGCCAGGCGGCTGGCTTTCTTGAATAATGAGAAGTGTCAATAATAAAAAGTTGGTGTGAAGGTAAAGCAAAGAAGAAAAAAGAAATCAATAAAAAAGCAAGAGATGTGATCATCTCTACCATCCAAGCTCTTACCTCAGGAAGGCATGAAAGGATACTTCTGCACATCTGGTGATGAGGATCTTAAGTCAGTGATGGGAGAACAAAATTTCTACCCTCCCCAAAGGTTCTAACAAGAGGGTAGAAGATTGTGGTGAACAGAAAACGTTAAAGGATACCAAGGTAAAAAAAAAATTATAAAACTGTGTATCTTGTCAATACATATTAGTCTGCAAAGGCGACATATGCCACGTGGTAGAGAAATGACTATGTTCTGCTGTCAAAGTGCTACTTCTGGGCAAAATATCATGTTCCAAGACGAATAGAAGAGGTTAATGCATAGATAAATGTTCATATATGACACTGTGAAGAATATTTCTAAAACAATAATACCTGAAATTACGTCAAGAGAAATGCTACAGTGTTCTTTACCGAGGGATAACATAATAATGAAAGTTATGTACTTACTGTAATGACAGATCAATTTGTAAGAAAGTTCATTCTCCAATAACTTGAACTTCCATCAAATACTGACCTTCCTCACCTAGCTCTGTAGCACAGAAAGATAAAACACTAACTGCAACCCAGATAACTAGAGTTTAAATTTGAATAGTGGTCTGAGCTCTGGAAATAGGGAAGGATGGAAAGAGTGGTTTTCTGGTGGACACAATTGGTCCCATGCAAGCAGAGGCTTGCATGACAAAGGATGTTACCAAGAGGAAATGGGCTTAAACCTTACAAACCCAGTGATGGTAGCCCTCGGGGATCTATGAGTGACGGGAGACATGTCCTTGGATGGTTCAATATGTCACTGTGGTGATGTAGGTGTTCAGGGTCATAGCTGCTCTTCTAGCCAATGCTTTCAATAATGGAGGAGGAAAGGGCAGACAGGCACTAAGCAGTTCCATAAATTGTGCATAAATGAGGTTCACCCTGAAATATGGACAGCCCTATTCTGGAGGGTGGTTGGCAAACAATGAGGAAAAAAGCATGCAAAAAAAAATTGGACCTTCTTAAAATTGACTGTTAAGGCAAGTACATAACTTATATAACTAATAAGAAGAGGTCCATCTTCCTTAGTTAATAGGATGGAGTCCCCAGCTAATCTGCTTAGGCAGCCACTTTCATAGGAACAAAACCTGGACAACAGAATAAGAAGACCTGGACATGAAAAAAGTCCATCTTATAGTGCCCATTAATGAGTTCAGGAAGATTACGTTGCTAATGTATAAATGTAATCTACGGTGTAATTGCGGAAAAAGACTGAGGAGATGGCTACTGTTCTATTACAATGAGCTTGGGTGGGTGAGACAGTGGGACAGTTAGCTCTCTAATGCTTCTTGTAGCAACAAAAAAACTGCAACTGCTTCTTCATCTGGAAGTGGTGTGCTTGCTAACTTTCCTACCCCTTTCAGTTTAGCAAAAGAGAAAAGGAGCCGAGGAGATACCAGGAAGCCTAGTTTGTGTAATGAAAAATAGCACAACATACCCCTTTACACACACACTTTTAATACACAACTAAAAACTGGTTATGTCCATGATATCTAGAAGTAGGTTAATGTAGTCCAAATCCATATGGGAGGCCCTTCCATGGTCCATAATAATTATAGACCAATTAGCTTGACAAGCATACTGTGCAAGGTGTCAGACAATCACTATAGCACTTTTCCAGGCAGGGAAGGAAAGGGAAAACCTTCTCCATAACCTAGCCCATTACAGTTTCAACAAATGTAGATCTTGTATGCTTAACCTCACATTTTTTGACAGTGTATTATCATCACCCGGAATTCAGGTTTATCTATCCATGCAGCCTACCTCAATACAGCTGAGGTGTTCAACATTATATTCCGTAACTGAACCATACAAAAACTTGGGTATCTCTGAAGGTAAATGAAGTCATAATAACTTGGACCCACAAATGCCTATATGGTCATAGAAAATGGGTAAAAATAAGATGCCTAACCTCACCATACCCTAACACCACTGTAGTCCTTACGGTTCTATCCTGAGGTGACTCCTTTTTCACATCCTGTTCTCAAATGTCAAAAATTACTCCAGTGTTTGTATCACTAAACATGCAGACTGCCTTCAATGTCAAAAAATGTGGTATATCATTTAGCAAACTGTCTCACCACCTTTTTATACTACCAACTGGGAAGAGTTAAAAGTTATAAAAACAGTAAAAAACCTGGAATCCTAGATGATAACCTTTCAATCAATACTCATATGGCCGCTATTGACCCCAAAGCTTATGGAGTTACTCATCTGATCCTTCACAGGGTTGGAAGCCATGTGAGAGAATTAAATGCCCCCCTCCCCCATACAGCTCTTACTTCACCAGGTACATTTTTCCTGTACCCTGTTCTAAATCCTACTCCAATGTTATCCATTGGATCTTAAGGTATTCAGATTCTTCACAAACATTGGTTCATAGGTTGGTACTAGGCTATCAGCCCTAGGGCCTATGCAAGCCTAGTCATAACAATTCCCTGGTTATTTCTTCCCACACTATTTACTTCCCTGGACCCCTGTCTAACTGACGTGATCCCCGGGGTGAATTTCCTTTCTCCCATCCAATCGTCAAGGTTCCTTTTGAAGAGGGCCAAAGAGGCAATCTGCTTGACATGTATGGGCAATCTATTCCAGAGTCTGGGGAGTCTCTGGGTCAGGAACCTAACAGGACTGAAGGGCTTCAAGGACCTTCTCTTATAACAAGATTCCAGCACCACTTACTCTTCTCAATCATACTGCCTTCTTACCGGAGCCATCTGCCTGACATATAGAGTATTAATGGACCTCTTGCTATTTGAAGCCCTTTGCTCAGGATACCGCCTTATGACATTAACACAAGAAGACACACTGTTTCAATAAAATTAATATCAATCAATTATACTGTGGAATGTGACAACTAACTCTCTCAAAAACTTCCATGAGGATATAATAAATCCCCTCCCCCCAATTCCAGCCTTTAAGTAAAAACTGGATGACTACACTGACACATGCAAGTTCCAACCTGTGATCCAAGGCATTCAGCTTCTTGATGGCCAACAGGTCTTGAGAATGTTTACCAAAGCTATGAACCTATGAATATTTTGACTAAAGCTGGGCTTTTGCTGCTAGCCACGTTTTTTAATTACAGAATGGGGAAATGTGAAATGTAATACTTCACTGATATCTGCACTGCTCCCTAACTCTCCATATAACATCTCACATTACAAACTTGTTCTCTGTCTTCATTTCCAAACAGCGCTCACCTTTCACCATACAACAACACAATAACAATGCTATATTCACCACTCAATATGCCAGAAATGACCACAGATCTGGAAGGAAAATAAGGAATAGTCTTACTTAGGTAAAACAGTCCAATATCTTTGAGGATGTGGTTGTACAGGTAATGATGTGGAATGCTGCAGGTTTACTGCTTTTAATATCACATTCCCACAGTTATGACTACTTGCATGACTTTGGCATTTAGAATTCCTTAACTGGTTAACTGCAAACCAATACGGTTTTATAGCTTACACTCTGCTTACCTTAAGGTATAAAATCATCCAAATCATCCCCTTTGGTCAAATAATAAACAACTGCTTAATATCTAAAAACCACACTGGGCTGGATGCTGGTGTCAGTCTCTATTCCAATAGTGTAGCTACAACTTAGACTAAAATTCTTGTATTAATCAGGTCTATCACCACCTTCATCCTTTCAAATTATTACTAAAAGACTTCCTCTCTGTCTCTTGGCTTTGCCCTGTTCCTCATCTGGGAGTCCACTCTCTAAAACCATTCATAATCTTTCTTGCACTTCCCTTTAAAGCACTAAATCACTTAACCTGCTCATCCCCTTCTAATAACTCCCTTTATTGTACTTCTTAAACTACTATACCTACTTCTAATTAGCACAACCAAATTACTATTCCAGCACTACTACTCTGTTAACACTCTATTGCATTTCTCAAATTACTCCTACCTGCCTTATACACCACTCTTCTATCTTTAACATGTCAATACAAGGTTTGTAAATCAAATGTTTGTGAATATCAATATTAATTTTATTATACTGAGTAGCATGCGCTGTATTCACTGAAACTGCATTATAAAATTTGTTATTGTAAATATTGATTGCATTAAATAAGATAACTTGGAGCTTTTCTAACTGGGCCTCTGCTGAAAAAGGACACCTGTGCCAAGTCAAATTTTCCCAGTAAACAAATACAAATAAATAACACTTTTGCACAAATGTGTGCATTGAAACAAATCTAAACAGATACCACACATTATAGTTACACATGTACGTATACACACACGGTCACGCAGAAAAATAAAACTGCAGATATATAAGGGGTTCAACTGATGTGCCTGATTTCTGTTCTTTTTTATGGAGAGATAAGCAGTTTCACCTTCTGGGAAAAACCTTCTGCAAAAAAACAGTATTCTTCCTACACAAGATACAAACACTGCTTCACTGCTCATTCAAGCTTCAGCACTGCCTACTCACTGTTGAAATAACCTCATAGTTCAAGCATCTGCAAGGATAAATATCAAATTATTATTTGGAATTTTATATCAAATGACTGCAAAAAGGGTTAGTGCAGCACAGAGGGAAGAAATTTCCACATTTTATTTAGTCCTCAGCAGTACAAACCCTTAATGAAATAACCAGTAACATAATTAGGTATATTTAGTACAGTAATAAGCAACAAATCTTAAGTGACTGACTGAGCAAGTCTACAGTGACTGATTGTAAAGCACAATTATTTCCTACTAAGATTTTACCAGAAAAACGGATACAAACTGTGAAAAAAATCACTCATTCACACACTCTCCAGGAAATGCTATATCCTATGATAAAGCATATTATTACAACAGACAGAAATGCACCCAGGACATTGTACTCACTGACAGTAGATCACAAATCCAAACTAGTGTTCCATCTACTGGTACCAAGTTATAACAAAAACTGACGTTGATTTCCCAGTAAAAATCATTAAGTTTCTGTGTACAAAAACAGAAGCCTTTGTTCAGTAAAGACATGCTACAGAAGGAAAGACATGAGCATCAAAAGCAAGTCTTAAGTTCTTCCTCTGGAAGCAGGTGGATAAGTGAACTACAACAGTACACTATGGATACCTGGGAATTCATCAAAACAGCAAGGCTTAGTACTGGGTTAAGCAGAAGAAGAATTTCAATAAATTTTCTACTTCCACAACAAAAATACAGAACTTAGTCAAAACTAAAAGAAAATCCTCTCTATGACTTGACACGTTTTTCTATAATTCTAATGTACTTACATTTGTTCACTGGGATAGACTAATGGCCCTCGTGGACCACTTTCAAGCCAGGCAAGTGGTTATAAGGAAAGGTAAAGTACATGACAATGTATAACAAAACATTAGTCCTACAATACAGCAAACTGTACTGAAATACATTGATTGAAATTTGGAGTTTGCAGTACTTCATTCACAATATTCACATTTTACATCAAAGCAGTAACATTAACAATAACAATAAATAAAGTAACAGTAGTAGTTAGTAACATTAGCATAAACAGTAGATATTAAATATATTTTAAATAC